>NW_008599999.1:0-8020 GCF_000691845.1 Merops nubicus
CGCGCCCCCGGCGGGCCCACCGCCCCCGCCGCTGGCAGGGCCTCCTCCACCACACTTCCTCCACCCACCCCCACCTGTGACTTCTGTTCCACCTCCCCTGCACCCGCCAGGTACGTGCTGGACTGGATCTTAGAGGTCGTTTCCAACCTTAATGATTCCATGGTTCTAAAGAGCACCTGCAGAGATGCTGTCAGGTAGGTCCTGGGTCTGCAGGAACGCCCTCTGCCCCTGCAGTTACAGACTGAGGCCTCAAACCTAGTCAGAGAGCAGAGGTAGAATCTCTAATTTCTGGTTTGTTGTCTTGAGCACCATGTTCCAGGGTGGTTGCACAGTCTCTCCTGTGCACCTCACAGCTCTGTCTCCCCAGTTCCCTAACACAGACAAAGCTGGTAGCACTCTCCCTGGGCACCAGGCAGGACAGGGTGGTGCTGGTGGAGAGAACAAAGAACCTGGTGACTGAAAAGGCCAAATACTTCTGGTTGTGCACCAGTTTCCTGGAGGCATAGTGCCATTTTTCTGTTGACCTTTATCAGTGCCAGTTGACAGCTGTGCTGGCCATGGCCTGAAACGTGTTTTTCTATCTTCACTTCCTCCTGAGCCCACAAATCTTCTCATCCAACAAGAGTTGTGTCTGTGCCCATGTTGTTTCTGGCTTAAATAGTGCTTTGAGTTTGAAGCAAAGGCCATACTGGGCTTTCCCTGGTCCTGTGGGCACCAGCCAAGCTTCTGAGAAGTCACCATGAGCACATCATGCAGCAGTCCTTGTATTTGGCACTGGCTGCACATGCAGAGGGTGCAGAATAAAAAATAGGGTCAAGGGTTTTAATCTCAGGTGGTTTATTAGCCCAGCACTCACTGGTGGACCATGGGAGCTTTTTCATACTGGCTTTCATCAGAATGATTGGCAAATTCAGGGTAAGTTGTTCACTCTTTCAGTTGTTGACAATGTTTCATTACAGTTACAATTGACAATTTTTAAAAGACATTTAAAAAAAAAAAACAAAAAAAAACAACAAAATAACTGAAAAAAAAAGAACCAAGCAGAAGGACACACTGGGGTCTGCAGGAGGTTCTCTCCAGCTCCTTCAGTTCTTTTGAAGTTCAAATCAGTTTTGTGTTGACACTTGGAAAAAGGAATTTTCCAGTGTATGAGAGCAGGAACAGTTAAAATTATATCATAAAGGTAAAGGGATCATCATTTGGGGAAAAAAACACAGTCTGTAGGCTTGTTACTGCTTAATAGCACCAGATTTTCTGCTGATGTTTGCTCAAATGTGGGAAATTGATTCAGAAGTGTGCTTTTAGGTTTAGCTTGAGGTGCAGCAGTGACGTGCTTTATCTTGATGTGCTTCCTGGTTTGTCTCCATAGGGCTGCCACCACCAGGTCCTATTCCAGGTAGGTGTTTACCTTGCTCTTAACAGCAGTGATAACAAACATCTGAGCATCTGGGTTGAGTAACACCAGATAGATGTTTAATAAAATGAAATTAAACAACAACAAGACCCGTTTTATAGCACAGTTAATTTGAGGCTAATAAACTCCAGCATTGAACTCCAGCTGCTTATCTTCTATTCTGGACCTAAATAATAATCTGTAGGCCTTCTTAATACCATCTTGTTTTATCTCTAAAGACCAATCTAGAAGGTAAATGGAGATGTTCAGATGGTAAAAGCCACTTAGATTTGAAGTGGCTTGTTTCTTGTCATGGCATTTGCACAGAAAAAGTCTTGATGGACAGATTGCTGCTTATTTCTGCTTCCTGAAGACAGAGCCTTGTGATTTTCATAGAACCAACCCGTGTGTTTGACCTGGGGCCTGTTTTTAAAGTTTGAGACCTTTCAGGCAGCTGTGTGCATCATTGATGCCATGTCTTCTCACAACTTTTACATGCATATGTGCTCAGAAAATTGGCTTTCTTTAAAAACAAAGCATGAATCCTAGGCTGCCTGCTTTGTAAGAGACAGAGATACTGATTTTAAACAATGGAGCAACAAAACCTTTGCTGTAGTTGCACTGTGTCTGCATCCCAAGAACCACACTTTGGTCTTCCACAGGACTATAAGGGTTAATGTTGACTTCTTCATGATTCTTAAGGTGAACAAGCCAAAACAGAAGGTAGTTCTTCCTTCATTTCCCTACCCCTAGAGAGCTAAAATAGCTGCAGGGGTTTAATTCTGGTAGGAAATCTATGCCTGAAGGAAAATGATTTGTTTCAAACAATACCTTGTTCAGAGTGAAAAGATGCTTTAACTGCTTTTGACTGTAAACAGCAGTGAAGTTTTGCTCCCTCATGGTGATCTCTGAGCTTTTTGTGATGACTTGTTCTTCTGTGTCTAGGGCTGTTCCCACCTCCTCTGGCACCACCACCAGCTCTCCTCATTCCAACCCTGGATGGGTAAGACCACACCTGGGCTGAGCCCCTGGTACAGCTCCTCCAGAGGCAGAAAAGGACCTGGGGGTGTGGGCTGACAGCCAGCTGAAGATGAGCCAGCGTGTGCTCAGGTGGCCAAGTAGGTCACCAGCACCCGGGCTTGGATCAGCACTAGTGTGGCCAGCAGGAGCAGGGCAGGGATATTGTCCCCCCCAATGCAGCACTGGGGAGGTCACTCCTCAAATCTGGGGTCAGTTTTGGGCACCTCACTCCAAGAAGGACCTTGAAGGTCTGGAGCATGGCCAGAGAAGGGCAATGAAGCTGGGAAAAGGGTCTAGAGCCCAAGTGTGGGGAGGAGCAGCTGAGGGAGCTGGGGGTGCTGAGCCTGGAGCAAAGGAGGCTCAGGGGAGACCTTCTGGCTCTGCACAGCTCCTGACAGGAGCCTGGAGCCAGGGGGGGGTCGGGCTCTGCTCCCAAGGGACAAGGGACAGGGCAAGAGGAAATGGCCTCAGATTGTGCCAAGGGAGGTTTTAGGTTGGAGCTGAGGAACAATTTCTTCCCCTGGAGGGTTGCCCAGGGCTGTGCCAGGCTGCCCAGGGCAGTGGTGGAGTCCCCACCCCTGGAGGGGTTTCCAAGCCATGGAGATGTGGGGTGAGGGACATGGGGCAGTGGGGACCTGGCAGTGCTGGGGGATGGTTGGACTCCATGATCTTAAAGGTCCTTTCCAACCAAACCAATTCTATGGTTGTATGATTCTCTAACTGATACCATGGGCTTCCTGTGAGGGTGTTCCACAGACCCTTCAAAACACGTGGGTGGGTGTGCAGCACAGACACAGCTGCAGGGGTCCTGGCTGCTGGTAACATGGGTCCTTTCTCTTTCCACAGCCAGCCAGCCAGCTACAATAACAGGCAACCTCCTCCCTTTGGGTACAACTCTGCAGGTGAGCACTGGAGACAACAACAAACTGCTGCCATCTCTCTTCTCTGGTATTTGGTAGTTTAGGTTCTTCTCAAGCTGATGGACATCATGCTTGCTTTAACTTCAGGGTCCTGCTTGTGCCCTGGAGTGTCCCAGTCACTAGACACACATGCTGGGTTTGGGTACACTGTGATCTGCTCCATCCCTGGAAGTGTTCAGGCCAGGCTGGACAAGGCTCTGAGCAACCTGCCCTAGTGGGAGGTGTCCCTGCCTTTGGCAGGGGGTTGGAACTGGATGATCTTTAAGGTCCTCTCCAGACCAAGCCAGTCTGTGACAAAGCCTTTGGAAAGCTGAATGTTCTGCAGCAATGTTTTTTGGAGCAGCTCATTCTCCTCCTGGGATTTGACCTCACTGGCCCAGCTGAGCAGGCCCCAGCAGGCCAGCACCTGGGGGGGGAGGTGTTGGTGGCTCTGGGCTTATCAAGTGGCATCTTTCTGTAGCAGCTGGTGCCCCTGGCACCCTCCCCAGATGCCACCTTAGGCAAGAAGGTACCTGGTGACAAGTGAGACCTTGTAAGGGTGGCTGAGAGCCACGGGCTGACTAAACTCAGCTGCCTCAGCATTGCAGGGACCTTTGTCTCCTGAGCCAGGATATCTGGGAGGGCTGGATTGAAGTTCTCAGTGGAGACCTTACGGCGTGGCCTTTATAGCAGGAGCTGGGGGAGTGCACAGCCCTCGAGTGATGTGCTGGAAAGATCTGGTCTTGCTTGTGCCTTCCTGAGGGAAAAGGTGTTCACGTGTCCTTGGAAAAAGGGAGAGGGGAGGACAGGAGGGAGCTGGGCTGTTGCTGTCCCTTGGGATCCAGAGGGAGCCTGCGGAAGGGGAGGGACAGAGGATGCTCTCAACACCTCGGACGAGCAAGGATGGTGCTGCTCTCTCTGCAGATTCAGGTTTCATCAGCTACCCACCCATCTCCACGTCCCACACGCCCTGGGTGACGACGGTGGACAAAGGCACCAGCAGCTCCAGCAGCAGCCACTGGGAGTACTCGGGCTCCAGGCGGGAGCGGGACAGGGACAGGGACAGGGAGCGGGAGCGCGAGCGGGACAGGGACCGCACCCCCACCACCAGCGAGTACAACAAGTGAGTGCTGCCTGCCCCTGCCCCCAGCCCTGCCCCTGCCTGCGCCCCGGGGGGACACCCAGGCAGGGGGCGTCCCTCCTGCCAGCTTCCTTTGCTGAAATTAAGAACCTGGGGAAGAGCTGGTGAGCAGAGGAGGCGGCAGGAGCCAGCGCCGCTGGCCCGTGCCCTGCTGAGCTGCAGCAGAACCAGTTCCACTGGCTCTGCCTGAGGGCAGCGAGCCACCCGGCCACACTCTGCTGGCCAGGGCTCTCACAGCACCTGCAGACACTGCCCAGAGAGCCTCCTGCTGCTTGGTCCCTAAATGCAACTGCCAGATCAAAGGCAAAACCACCCAGGCTTTGCTGGGCTCTCCTGCGGAGGCTTTCGGGGCAGGGAGTGTCCTCCAGGAGTCAGCCCTGGTGTGTGAATCTTCACCTGGGGTTTCTGTGAGCAACCACCGTGGTGGGGACTGCTGGGGAAAGGAGGCTCCCACCTCCCCATGGGGTCTAGAGAGCTCAGGGGAGGGCTAGGCTGCCAAAGCTCTTCCTAAACCCATCACTTTGTTGTTGTGTCACAGGCAGCGTCCGTGTTTTGCAGGTTTGAGGCTCAGAAGTACCAGGAGTCATTCAAAACATGATCAGAATGCACATTCCTGGCAGAGGGGTGCTGCCTGCCAGGGAACTTCCCGGCCCAGGGGGTCAGCAAGTAGGGCAGCATTTTCCTAACCAGTATTTTTTTTTCTTTCCCCTTACATACCTGTGGGCACTGGAGGTGGAAGGGGGAGGCACAGAGCAGGAGTTCACATGCTGCAGTTCAGAGAGCAGGACTCCCGTGCCTCTGAGCAGGCCCCTGGTGCAGCCAGGCCCTGGCTCAGCACTCTGGGCACACCACTGGCTTTGCTGGGGGCTCTGGAGTGTGCCCACCTCTTAAGGTCAATCAGATGACTGATACTGGACGTTCAGTCATCTGCCTTGTTTGCATGAGTGTCAGGGTGATGTCTCATGATTCCTTTGTCCAAGTCTGAGAGTTATTTCCCACAGTGGGGCTTGTTAACCCTTTAGATTTTGGCTTTCAGAAGCTGAATAGAGACTGAGATGTGGAGGGGAGTGTGGGATGGATCTGAATTTGGGGTACATCATGCCCACTGCTGGATGGGGATCAGAGGAGGTGCCCCCAACAGGTATCATGGGGTTGGTAGGAGGAGTATGTCTGCTGTACCTGTAATTCTGTTCTGAGTTAGACACTAGTTGTGAGATAAAGCCCAGCACCAAGGCAGGCAGAATGATGAAAGGAGCATGTTTCTGTTGGCTCTGAACAAAGTGTCTGGATGCCTTGGACATACTCCTGAAGGATTGGGAAGGGACTCTTTAGGCTATCGAGGAACAACAGGACTGGGGGGAATGGGGCAAAGCTGGCAGTGGGCAGATTCAGGCTGGATGTGAGGAAGAAGTTCTTCCCCAGGAGAGTGGTGAGACCCTGGCATGGGTTGCCCAGGGAGGGGGTTGAGGCCCCATCCCTGGGGGTCTTTAAGGCCAGGCTGGAGGAGGCTCTGGGCAGCCTGATCTAGTGGGAGGTGTCCCTGCTCATGGCAGAGGGGTTGGAACTGGGGGATCCTTGTGGTCCCTTCCAGCCCTGACAGATCCTGATCTGTTTTAGCAGAGGACTTTAGAGCCCTAATGGCTCAAGGGTTGGACTGGATGATCTTGGAGGTCCCTTCCAACCTAAAGGATTCTGTGATTGTGAGACCCCAAGACTCTGTCCACATGCCTCTGCTGAGGTGCTGCCTTGGCAAAACCAGAGAACAAACTTTGTCCTTTTGAGAGGCCAGGAGGAAGCTGCTGTCAGGCAGCTGGGCTTAGGAAGTGTAGAGTGGGCAAATGGAGACAGTTATTTCACGGGGGTGAGACACTGGGATGCAGCTGCAGCCTGGGCAAGGACCAGCAGCTGCTTCTTCTTGTTCCGGGTTTGTCTGGGTGAGGACGGGGTTCTGCAGTGCTGCCAGCCCGGCTCTCAGCTCCCCCGTGGTGCCTCCTCTGCCTCACTCCTCCCTACTCCTCCCTTCTCCCCCCAGCGACGACGAGCGGTACCGCTACTACAGCCGGGAGCGCAGCTACGACTTCGAGCGCGACTACCGGCGGAGCCGGGGCCGCAGCCGGGAGCGGGAGGGCAGGCACAGGGCGCGGCGGCACCGCGACGAGGGTCCTCCGCGGGCGCGCGGGGCCCGCAGCCGGGAGCGGGAGGACCGGCACCGGGAGCGCCGGCACCGGGACAAGGAGGAGAGCAGCAAGCACAAGTCCTCCAGACGGTGAGAGCCGCCGGGGCTGGGGCTGGGAACGCCCCCGAGCTGCAGGGTCAGCCTGTGCCCAGATGGGGTGCCCAGGCAGAGAAGGTGCTTTGGGGCACGGGCCTGGGCAGGAGGCAGCACTGCCTGTGGCAGGGAGAGGAGTGCTTGGGGTTGGTGACATCTCAGCAGGGCAGCTGGCAGGGCGTGGGGTCTTTGTCAGCATCAATGCCCCTGGTGAGAGTGCACACAGAGGAACGTGGAGAACCAGGGCAGGAGCAGCAGTGCTGGGTATGGTGTGTCCTCCTGCAGAAGGGGAGAGTTTTCTTCAGCCTGGCATCCAAAGTGTCCCCTGGGAGCAGGAGGCTGAGCCCTGCGTGACCAGAGCTCTGCACCTGGGGCTTTTGACAGAGAGGCTGGTGATGAGGAAGAGTGTTGGGGGCAGAGCAGGATGTCCCAAACCCCCAGCTCTTCTGGAGAAGGGGTATTTGCTGTTCTGGAGAAGGGGTATTTGCCCTTCTGGAGAAGGGGTATTTGCCCTTCTGGAGAAGGGGTATTTGCTACAGGTGGTCTTCCTGTCAGGGCATTCTTCTAGCAAAGGCTGGTGCCAGGCATGGTTGCAGTCTCAGTTTACATCCCAGCAATGACTTGAGCAAACTTGCTTTTCTTCTGCTTCAATTTTAGTTCTTTTAGATGAAATTCATGCCAGCTCTGTAGGCCGTGATCCTTATTTTGAAATTTGTATCAGAAGAACTCCCTAAACTCCCTACACAGTGGCTGGGGGCAGAAGGGCTGCTCTGACCCTGCAGGAGATGGGAAAGCCTTCAGGAAAGGACTGACCACTGAAGGGCTGACACCAGACTAACAGCCAGTAGCTCCAGGGGTTATTTCTCAGCTGCTTCTGCTCGGAGCTGAAATCTGGTGTTAGAAACCTGTGTGAACAGGAACTCACCCACCCAGGCAGCATCCAGATCTGCTGGAGAGCTCGAGTCAGAGCTGGGCTGTGCTGCAGGTGGTGGCAGGGAGGTGACTTTCCCTGCTGGAGGGCTCAGGGAGGAGGGAGATGGAAGGGTTCTGTTCTCCTTTCCAGTTCACTGCAAGTTGTCTGGTCTGAAGGAAATTGCTGATGCCCCTTTAAGTATTAAAGGGCAGTCACGTTGTTCAAGCACCAACCGCTGCCACGGAGCTGTCCACAAGGTGGCTGAAGATGTGCTGAGGAGAGGCAGCAGCCCTGGGGGGGTTTGTTTGGCTTTTTTTTCCTCTCCCCCCCCACCTTTAATGACTATGAAACCATTTATTAAGTCAGAAAGTCACTCAAAGCCAGG
>NW_008600000.1:0-14101 GCF_000691845.1 Merops nubicus
TCCCGGCGTCCGGGGAGTACAATAAAGTGGAAAATGAATAAAAGAAGGAGCGTTGTGATTGAAGAAAATGGAGAGGGGCCACCGAAAAGCTGGTTTGCTGGAAGGTCGTTGAGAACGGGAAGTGTAAGTGCCAGTTCTGCAACAAAACTGGCCTTGAACGGCAATAAGTCGTTTTTTCCAATAACTGTTTTATAGAATAACAATAAACCCCTTCTTGAAGGAACTAAAAGCTTCCCCTCTCTCTGTGGAAATGCTGAATTTTTCCACCTTTTCTCCTTGGGCCTATTTATTGAGATCTGGAGTGCTCCCTTTTCACCTGCAACATCGTACTGGTAACTAATGCAACTATTGAAATGCTGAATTAAAACTATCAGGGGAGAGGTGCCTGAACCCAAATCTTCTTTAAAGCTGATAAAAAAAGAGCTGTGCTGCAGTTTGTTTCTGCAGCAGAGGGGGAACGCTCAGGACCCACGTCAGGAGATGAGGATTGAGACTCTTCTTTCTTATTTTTTGCCATTTCTGTTATTATATTCTGTTGGAAGCAGCGATGCTGGTTAAGGAAAGGGAACTTTAATCTCAAAAGAAAACATCCCTCAGTGACTGTGCACATGGCCTTTAATTTATTTGAGTTATAAACCAGCTATTCCTGGAGAATTTTGTTTTGCTTTGCTGCTGGGTTATTAGCACAAGGCAGTTCCAAAGGTTTCAACAGCTAAAAATCTCTGAGATTTTTGGTGTTCAGAGTCATCACATTCAGTAATAACATTCTTATTCCATTTAATAGAATTGCTGGTTTATTTTATTAGGATCAAGAGAAAATTCTCATCTCCAATTCTGCACATTAAGTTCTATTAGATAACTGTAATGTTGCAATCATGGCTTTCATATTTTTTTCATGAAAACATTTGCCCTCTATTGCATGCTAATCAACTCTTTTATTAATTCAATGTTAGCACACTTAATTCTCATTTGCTTTAAAATTAAATATTCATGTGGAATCGCTGAACTTCAGCAAAAAGAAGTAGAGAAATTCAACTTTAACTCTTTATAGCATATAATTTATTTCCTCTAAGAGAAACTCTGGATTACATTCAGTCTGCACTGACTTCTCCTTAGGCAACCCCAATTTATCTCCTCTTCAGGGGCAGCCCTTTAAGATACTCCAATCAATCAATGACTTATCGTCCCCTGAAGTCTGGGGCCTGAATTCAGAAAGATTCATTTCAATCAAGTTTCATACCTCTAGTCAAAGGAGGCTGCAAAAATCAAACGATCCAATTACAGATTTATCAAATATTAATCAGGAAAATCATCCAGATCTTTCTGATGCCAACATTCTTCTCCCCTGGTGTCAGGAAAGTAATTAGCAGCTGGCTTTGATTAAATTCTTCCCTCAGAGATTGCTCCTCTCAGTTTGGGGGCAGAGGAAGGAATGCACACACGATTATACCTCATTTTAAAGTCTTTTTCTGGAAAAATACACAGAAATTCAGTGAACTGGACTCTTCTTCTTCTGGAACACTCTGTCCAGGAACCTGCAGCGATTTAAACAGTGAAACCTGAAGTGCACCACCAGCTTTTCCTGCCCCTCCTTTTCCTTCCTCTTTTTCCTTGTCAGTCTTTTTTTTTTTGGGGGGGAGGGAGAAGTGAGGGTGGTTTGTTTGAATGGGATGCAGCGTGGGGAAGAGTCTCAGCAGCTGCAGAAACAGCAGTGAGAGTGATGCAGAAGGGAACTCCTCCAGTGACCACATCTCTCTGCATGAGAACTCCAAGTCCCAGCTGGTTCTCCTTCATCACCCCCAGATCTATCTGCTGGATTCCTTGCCCTGCAAGCAGAGGAGCCAGAATTCCCCTCTGAGGAGCTGGTTTGGTTCCTAAGACAAGAAAAAGGTCAATTTTCAGCCCTTCCCCACTCTGCTCTTCCAAAGACCCAGAGAACCTGTGGAAACTCCACCCTTGGAGGTCTTCAGAACTCAGCAAGATGAGATCCTGGAATTGGACAGAACTCCTCCCTCTGAAGTGACCACATCCCTCTGCCTGAGAACTCCACGTCCCAGCTGGTTCTCCTTCACCACCCCCAGATCTGCTGCGTTCCTTGCCCTGCAAGCAGAGGAGCCAGAATTGCCCTCTGAGGAGCTGGTTTGGTTCCTAAGACAAGAAAAAGGTCAATTTTCAGCCCTTCCCCACTCTGCTCTTCCAAAGACCCAGAGAACCTGTGGAAACTCCACCCTTGGAGGTCTTCAGAACTCAGCAAGATGAGATCCTGGAATTGGACAGGAGACATCCAGTATGGAAATGTGGTTCTCCTTATGATTAGGTGCTTTTTTTTTAAGCCCATCCAAACAGAGACTTTTGAAAGGCTTCAGCTTTTTGCCAATTTCCCCAAAAGCCAGGGTTTAATCCTTCACTTGAGTCTTTGCTGCTTCTGGGGCCCAGTTCACCCTGCAGTTCATGGGCTGTGGTTCATCTGGAGGCAGTGGGGTTGTACCTGATGAAGAGAGGGGTGTTTTTTTGTTTCTAGGGGCTTACCTGGATACTGCAGAAGCTTTTTAAGTGCTCATGAAAATAACAAGTTGTTCTTTATTCCTGTTTTATTTAGAAGAGACTTTGAAATGCATTTTGCAGCCTGTGTGATGATGGTGCTTGCAATTTACCTAATGGCACCCATGAAAGTTCATTAGGACTTTGTTAAACCCCAGTTAAAATCGTTGCCATTGATTTTTGATCTCAACAATGCAGCAAATCCCTCAGTGAGCTTTACCCCAAGCTGGGTGGATTTGTACCACTCCTGCTCACATTCCCCAGGGGTCTGAAAAACACTTTGTGAGCAACGGCAGGAGAAAAGGAGGGAGGGAGGAGGGAGGAGAGTCTCAGCCTGTGGTCCTGGTGACATTTAGGAGCACTCTGGGTCTGACCTGCAGAGTTTAGCCCTGGGCTGGTGCTGCTCTTTTTGTTGGCAGTCTTCAGCCATCACGTCGCCTGCCTGTGTCACTGCCCTGGCTGAGGAACTTCTCATCTCTAAGCTCTAACTCAGCCTCTCTGTTTATTCATGTCATTCCCTGTATTTATTTTTTCTTGCATATACAACTGCAGCTCCCCCTTCTCTTGACCTGCTAAAACCTCCTGTTGGAAAGGAGGAATGTCTGTTCCTAAGTGCCAGTGAAATGGTGATGAAGTAGAAAGGGGGAAAAAAGGTTTTAATATACTCTTTTTTTTTTTTTTTTCCCAAGAAAAGTAAACATCCTCTGGCTATAGGAAGAGTAAACTTCCCCTGGAAATGTATGTGTTTATATGAACAGTCTCTTTCTTCTGGCATTTCCAGATACTAGGCTGGGAGATTTGTTCACCACCACTGGGAAAAGAGGCTTTTTAGTGAGTGGTGCAAATGCACGAGATAACTCTTAGTCTGATTTGTTTTCTTTTTGGAAAGACATCCCCCTCAGATGTATTTCTGTGAACCTGAAAGGGATTTCCTCCTTTATCTGGGGACGTTGCTGTGTGTCTGGTTGAGCTCCTCTGCCCGTTTGAACCTCCATCTGACTGAAGAGGGGGAGGAAATGAGCATTTCCCTGATAACTGGCTGGAGCTTAGGAAGCTTCACTGGAAATCCTTTACCAGCATAACTTCCCCTGTCTCTGTAAACTACCAGCTCAGATTTTTCTTTTTACCAGAGAGAGAAAAATTACCAACCCTACCAAAGTGGAGTGTGCCATTTCCAGTTGTGGTCACCTCCTTTAGAGTAGGAGCCCTGGTGTGTGGTTACCCAGATGGATCTGAAGCTCTAAGGCAGTCATTAATTCACTTCAATTCTTATTGTAGCTTTTAACATTCAGCTGAAGAGGGGGAGGTTGAGCTTTAAAAGCTTTATAATTTGCTTAGGAGGGATTAAACAGGCATATTTTTTCCTGGGGTGGCACCATGAGCTATTCCTGCCTTCAGCCTTCCCCCTTCACAAGGGAGATTCTCATCTCCTTTCTCTCCAGGAATCACTTCCAGCAGCATCTCTGGGATGCTGCCACATCCCACCCTGCCAGGCTGCTGGGCAGTGGGACAGGGGGTGTTTGCAGGTTGGATGCTTCAGAAGGTATTTAGATTTATGACTGGGAGTTGCTGCTCGTGCTCTGAATCTGCCTCTTTGGGAGAGCTAACAGGGATATAGGTCATAGAATCATAGAATTGTTCTGGTTGGAAGAGACCTTTTAGATCATCCAACCCTTCCCCCAGCCCTGCCAGGTCCCCACTGCCCCGTGTCCCTCACACCACATCGCCACGGCTTGGAAACCCCTCCAGGGGTGGGGACTCCACCACTGCCCTGGACAAACCTCAAGGGGAAGAAATTGTTCCTCAGGTCCAACCTCAACCTCCCCTGGGGCAACTGGAGGCTGTTTCCTCTTGTCCTGTCCCTTGTCCCTTGGGAGCAGAGCCCGACCCCCCCCTGGCTCCAGGCTCCTGTCAGGCGCTGTGCAGAGCCAGAAGGTCTCCCCTGAGCCTCCTTTGCTCCAGGCTCAGCACCCCCAGCTCCCTCAGCTGCTCCTCCCCACACTTGGCCTCTAGACCCTCCCCCCGCAGCTTCGTTGCCCTTCTCTGGCCACGCTCCAGCCCCTCAAGGTCCTTCTGGGAGTGAGGGGCCCAAAACTGACCCCAGGATTTGAGGTGCAGCCTCCTCAGTGCTGAGTCCAGGAGGACAATCCCTGCCCTGGTCCCACTGGCCACACTGGTGCTGATCCAAGTAAGTCATTCAGTGCTGAGACAGTCACCAAGGTTGAGGGCCAGAAGTAGCCTGGAGCAACCTTAGTGTGACCTGAATTTGTTCCACACTGAACTTCAGCTGGAAAAGGGACTGGTTTACACCAGGACTA
Organism: Merops nubicus; assembly: GCF_000691845.1. Taxonomy (NCBI): domain Eukaryota; kingdom Metazoa; phylum Chordata; class Aves; order Coraciiformes; family Meropidae; genus Merops; species Merops nubicus. Next base: position 4,860 of record NW_008600000.1, read on the forward strand.
CACCAGAGCTTGGCTGTGCTGCTTGACTGAGGTCCCAGGTCTGGGATGGAGAGATCTGCAAGGAAGAGGAGGAGATGGAGCTCTCCTGGTTGGTCTCCTGGTGGGAAAGAGAGCGAGCCCAGCAGGCTGGAAGCACTCTGAGCCCCAGCTCTTGGCTGTGGTGGTCCCTAGTGATGTGTCTGCTCTGAAATTTGGGTTTTTGAGGTGCTGGGCTCTGGATCTGTGTGCCAGATGTGTTGGGTGACAGGTAAGGAGACAGGTTCCCATCAGAACTCCATCAAAATCAGTCTTTTTATAGAGTGTTTCTCTTCCAATAAATCTTTCTTTTTCCATCTGGAAAGTGTTCTCTTAGAAAATCTGAGAAGCCCAACTTCATGCTTAAACCTAGTGCCATGCCTAATGGGGCACTTACACCCCTAGATTCCTCCTTTATTGTTTTTTAAATAGATGGGGTCATACTTTTTAACCCTTGTGGTTAGGGAGGACGTCTCCCAAAGAGGTTTATGGCCTCATGTGCTGCCCTGTGAAGTTATGAGACTCTGTTCCTGTCTGGCAGGGAATGAAAGAGCCCAGCATCTGGCAGCATGTCCAACCAGCTATCACAGGGCTTCCCACTTTCAGGAGATGGGCTGGGTGATGGTTGTTGTGATAAAGCATCTCTCTTGATGTGTAAGTTGGGACAGTTGGAGGCCCTTTCTATAAAAATTTACAGAGCTTAACCAAACCTCCTGGCTGGGAGCTTGAGGGAATCAGGCACTGGGAAGTGTGCTGCTGCTGCTTAAAATCTTTTGTCCTGTGCATGAGGAGCAAATCTACAAATAGGTTCTGTGGAGTGAGGTGAAGAGTCCCCAGAATTTCAGGGATCAATCCAGAAAAGCTTCTGGCAAAGTCTCATCAGGATTTTTGTAACTCCCATTCACAGCCCTTCGAAATCAACGGAGGGTCTTCAGAGGCCTTAAATGAAAACTGGAATAAAAAATAGATATTAAGATACTTTGCATATTGGTAATTCCCCAACTATTCTTTATCATGAGACTCTCAGAATCCACCTATGAAGTCCTTCTGTCCAGGCTCCCCAGAGCTGGTTGGGTACTTTGGGGTAAAATTCTTCCTGGAGAGCAGCCTTAGGTAGAGAGACAAGGAGATGAACTAATAATCATCTGAGTTACTGCATTTTGCCTCTATCCAGAGCTAAACCTCTATTAGCTTGGAGAGCATCTTGTTGAGAGCAAAATGTCTCTGCTGACAAATCTGAAATCACTTATTTCTGTCACCAAAGTCTTGTTGCTAATTTGCTGGTTTGCTAACGCACTTTGGGCCTGGTTCTGTGGCACAACAACCATTCATGCTTCAGAAAGAAGGAGTATAATCCCCAGAACACCTTCCTGGTAGGTTTAATACTCTCTTTTCCCAATTTAGGAACAACAACTTATTCACTTGTCACTGCCAAGTTCCTTCTCTTGTGTTGAAATGATGAAAAGAAATGATTAAAAACTACATTTTGCACGTGTCAACCTCCTCCTTTCTAAAGGCAGCCTGAAATAAAGGCTCTTTGCTTTCTGACATGAACTTCAGAAGAAAACATCAGGCATCCTCTTCAACAGTTCTGACGTGAACAGAGGAGACCTGTAAGATGATCAAAGGGAGGCTGAAGTGAGCTGAAATTCCCTGCTCGTGTGATGAAACCCTAAAATTCTGTGGCTTCACGGGCTGCATGTCAGATTTAAGCCTGCAAAGAAGAGCTAAAAGCTTGCTCAGGACACTTTGTTTCACCTTTTTTAGTTGCCATAAAAAAATATGACCATATTTCCCTGGCATATAGAACAAATGACCATATTTCCCTGGCATATAGAATGTGACCTGGTCCATATGACTGATCCCCTGCTAAATCTTTAGCTGCATCTCCAACTGCTCCCCAACCATCTCTGTGCACTTGAATATTCCAACCCACACGTCTTTATTCATCTCCCTACAATGGTTTGAAAGCTGCTCATCACTAACTCTGGTGAGAAAGCCTAGGAGCTGTGAGCTCCTGGAAGGCTTCTCCATAGAGGGAGAATGAAATCCCATTAGGTCATGGTAAGATCATCGTTTCATCCCACTGAAACTCATCTGCAGCATCCTCTGGGAGCAAACTCAGCCAGTTCTGATCAACCTAGCTGCTGAGAAAGGGGAAGGGAGACTTGTGCTCCCACGTGGAGCCTTTGCCCATCCTTCTTTCCTTCAATAAAACACGACTTTGAGTGAATCAGATTGAGGGAAGAATCCTTTGGGGCCAGCTGGGTAAATCAGTTTGGGGTGGAAAACCAGCAGAAGGGCTGAATCTCTTTCAAAGTTTCTCTTTTTCTCTTGTGTTCCTTTTTTTTTTTCACCAGGATGAAGCTTTTTTGGCAAGGTGCCTTCAAGCCAAAGTCGTGCTGCTTTGTCCCTGGGTACACCCATCAGTGCTGTTCCTTTGAGAGCTTTTCAGGAACAAAGTGGCTGGTGGAGAAAAGGGAATTCCTTTGAAGGGTGGGCACAGGGGGGATGACATTAGGGAACTGATCGAGTGAATGTCTTTTGAGAGGTCACAGAGGCAGGGTGGCTGGAGGGTTTGCCCATCTCTTTTGTAGCACATTCTTGCCTGGCAGTCTCATTTTGAGCTTGCCTGTCCCTCTGGTCTTCTTGATGATGTAGAAGAAGTGTCTGTGGCTGATGCAGGGCAGGACTGTCCCCCTGCCAGCGTGAGGACAGAGGAAATGAGAGCACTTTGAGGAGCTGGAGCAGCTTTGGCTTCTGGTGTTTACTTGAAAAATGCATCTTAGGAACCATCCTGAAACCCAGATCTCAGCAAAGACCCCAAGTCCATCATTTACCAGTTGTTGCCCATGCTGAGCCTGGCCAACAGCTCTGGGGATGGAGCTGGCAGGGCAGAGCTGATCGTGGACTGATCACCCCCAAAAAAGACCCCAGGGTGCAGATAGAGGGAGCAGAAGCTGAGGACCAACTGTGAGGTCTTGGGGGGAGCCCCCAGCTCTGCAGTCTCCCAGCCATGCCCCTTGTAGCTAGCCCAGGTAAGGCCACAAGCTCTTCTGCTGGGCCACACACGGGTGCCAGCTGGTTTAAATACTTGCCAGTGTTTCAGCTGAGCACATCAGCCCTTGGCAGTGAGAAAAGTCAGTGATGTTTGTGCAGAGAGAGCCTGCCTAGAAGAAAAGTGGGTTAGACTCAGCCTATTGCCTTTGCCCACCCTACTGACCTTTTGCCTCCCCTACTGCACGGCCCGTGGGCGGAGGAGGGAGGAATTAAAGGTTCAGAAAGATACTTTTGGAAAAGCTCAGGTGCCTAAATGTTTCAAATATTTCCTTTCCCCAGTCGTTCCAATACATATTAAAGCTAAAACCCCTTCTGAGAGGTAATAAAACAGAGCAACGGAGAAGATCATGGGGAAGATTAGGAAGAGCTCACTCCTGATGCTTTGGGTTTTAGACTTTGTTCCTATTTTACTCTGTCAATCTCTTCTAGTGTTTCTCACTGTGATTTTTATTGTGTTTTTACAGAACAGAGCCAGCCTTGCAAACTACCAGGGAGAAGCTCGTCGGCGTTTACTGGAGGGGGGGGAAGGAACATTCCTTTGCACATTTTTTTGATGTCCCTGTTCTATATCAAATTTAGAAAGCAACAAGGAGCAGCATCTAGTTTTCATTAAGGCTTCAGGGATTTCTTGGCACACGTGTTTCCATTTCCAAGCGTTCCACGGGAGAGGCCAAGGAGAAGATGGAATTCCTCCTGCCTAGCCCTTGATGGAGTTTTGGAACCAGGGGGATCCCTTGGTGGCAGGTTGCAGGATGTAAACTGCTTTGGCTGCTTGCTCTAGCCTTAAAACCAGCAGCCAGGGGAAGTCCAGTGATGGTTTATTAGGACAAAAGGCCACGGTGTGATTGCTTCCCTTATGTGAATGTTCCTCTTGATACAGTCTGGCTCGTGGCCCATATTAATTTGCTCCAATAATAAAAAAAGAGATGACATTCACATTCTTGGAGGAGTTGCCTGTTCCATCTGCAAACCTGCTAACCCTGTCCAAATAACTCCCAGGTTCACCCTGCTCAGAGAGTGATTTTTGTGCATCCTGGCAGTTAAATAGGTCTGTGAGCTCCTGAGGCAAGAGCTGAGGGTGAGGATGTCTCATGCCCATCACTGCTGCCTCCCAGCTAGGGGAGTTCCCTGCTGTGTGGAGTGTTTGCTCCCCTGATTAAATCACAGCAACGTGTAATTCCTTCTGGGAGAGCTCTCGAGGTGGGAAGTCTGTGAAATTTCCACAGAGGGGTGTTTTTTTTGGTCAGCAGGTTTGGAAAGTCCAGGGCTGGTGCTCGCTGCTGTGCTGGCAGGTGGATGGACTGGGTGATGTTAAAAGTCTTCCCTCTCTCTTCATTTCAGTGTTTCCATGGAAACAGATACTGAAGAGGAATTTTCTTTCCTGCCTTTTTCTCATCCTGGTTTCATTGATGGGAAAAAGTGAAACTTCTGATGAAAGCCAGAGCACCCAAGTGCTTCAGGGAGAGCAGGACCAGGTCCTTGCTGCTCACCCCACTCTTTGCTTTCAAAATCAAAGGTTGTGGAAGTAGGGACTCCAAAAAGCTTCAGTTCATATTTCATAGAATGGTTTGGGTGGGAAGGGACCTTGCAAGGTCATCTAGTCCAACCCCCCTGCACTGAGCAGGGATATTTCCTAACAACTTGGGAATTGACATGAATTTTAGGCAAAATTGACCTCTGTCCTGGTGGCTTTGGTCAGTGTGTTGTCATCAGATAGAAAGGAAGGAGGCTGCAGGGTGAGGACTGTGGTTTCCAAGCCCTCTAACCAACCTGCTATGGGGCACCTCTGGGTTGAGCTACAGCTGGAAAAGAAGCTTAGATGAGCACTGCACCTTTGTAGACCTCACATTTGGGTCTCACCTTCATGACCATCCTCCTGCACAAGAAGAACAGGGTAAGGAGCTATTTGGTTGGGGTCAAAGCTGGAAAAATGCCTCTACAAGTTGCCAGTGAAGCAGCTTTTTGGCAAGAAGGACTTCAGGGATTTTTTTTTCCCTTTTGATAATACATTTGTGTGTCTGGCCATGGCACGTCTGCTTGGCTGGAGAAGGGCCTGGAGCTCCTGTTTGTGGGGTGGAGGCTGCAGCACTTGGTGCACCCAGTGGGTTGGGTGCTTTTGAAGCAGGGTGACAGGTTCCACTGTGGTCCAAGTGTCCATATCTTTATGGCAAGATGTTTCCAGTGATGGATGACCTCCTTGTTTCTGCTGCCAAGGGTGGCAGGTCCTTCAGGATCTGTCAGAAATGCAGAAGGGAATAAACCCCAGCAATTTAAGAAGTTATTAATCAACTTGTGGTGACCTTCTGGCTACACAAAGACAGGGAAAAGGAAAGGAGGATGGTGAGGCAGTGAAGGACAGGTCCTGTACTCAATCCCAAAACAGGCTGATTGCACCAGGGAGCTTCTCACGGGTCAACTTGTGAAGAAATCACTTTTTAGAAGATGACTCATTTCTGTGGCATTCAGAGGCAAAGAACAGATCTCAGGAAGACCATCTGGTCTTGATATGTGCAACAGGAGGCAAAGCTCTCCATTGTCCTCTTAGCCCCTCTGTGAAGGGAAACCAGACCTGTCCAATGATTTGGAAGGTTTTCCTAAATCTCCCCATCCAGAGGCACGTCCCTGTGTTGGGCCAGAGCCCCTGGTGGGATCTAAGCTGACATATCTTTCAGCTTCAGTTGTGTTGTCATGGGTGTCTACTTCTTCAGCAGCCTGTCCTGTCCTCCCAAAGGAAGGGAAGCAGAAAAGAAAGAGTTAATTCTCTTTTTTTTTTTGTAGGGTTTGCTTTCCTGTAAGTTTTGGTATTTAAAATTAATGAAGAAAATGAGAATAAAAAAAAAATGTGGATCAGATTACTCCTCCTCAGCTGTTTTGCTTTTTCTGGCATATTGTTGCTTGTAGACTTCTGGCTTCTTATTTTTTTTTTGTTTAGCATTTTAAGCATCGACATCTCTCATCATTGTAGAACTCTTTTTTTGGGAATTATATGATGGGTGGATGGCCTCTGACTCCTGGCCCTGCTCCTCAGGGCATCCTTTTACAAGCCCTTCTCCCCCTCTTCCCTCCTCCAACCTGTGGGCGTTTGACTGGGAGAGCTGGAGACTCCTTATGTAGCTTATTTTTTTTGTTTAGCATTTTAAACATTGACATCTCTCATCATGTAGAACTCTTTTTTTGGGAATTATATGATGGGTGGATGGCCTCTGACTCCTGGCCCTGCTCCTCAGGGCATCCTTTTACAAGCCCTTCTCCCCCTCTTCCCTCCTCCAACCTGTGGGCGTTTGACTGGGAGAGCTGGAGACTCCTTATGTAGCTTCCTCGTGTAATTTACTGTTAATTAACTTGTGACTCAACACGTTCTCCTGAGAAAAGAGAGAATTTACAGCTTGACTTTTGCTTTCCCTGCTTCTGTGCTCTGCAGGGATGGGGATATCATTTCTTTGGAGCTGTTAATGTTTGAAGGTTGGGTGAGGTTGTATCTGCCCCATCCTTGGAAGCATTCAAGGTGAGGCTGGAGGCTCTGAGCAACCTGCTCTAGCTGAAGATTCACTGCAGGAGGATTGGACTAGATGACCTTTAAATAACCCTTCCAAGCCCTTCTATGATTTGCAGTGGCAATGGCAGTGCTGGTGTGGAAAACAACTAAACCTCACAAGCTATTCAAAACACTCCCACATCCAAATAAGTACAATCAAAGCTACAAACCTCATCTTTAACTTTAGCTCGTAGCATTTGGCTTATTAAACTTCTTAAACCCCAGTTGTTGGAGGGCTTGGGGACTCCCTTAAGGTATCTGCAGGTCATTGAGGCACAGGGAGGGATTTTGCTGGGGGGGAGATTTCTTGGTTAATGCCTGTGTTGACTGGCAAATTGCTTTCTGTCTGCAGAGCTGGCTGGGATGTTTCCATCTGGAGGTCCTGCTGCTGGAGGTGAAGAGGACAGAGCAGGGAAAACCTGCAAGTCATTCAAAACCCACGTGTGATGTAGCCTCTTGGGACCCTCACCCAGCTCTAAATATGAAAGGTGGGTTTAGGAGGGGATTTCAGCTTGGCTCGTTGGCTCCTCTTCCTCATCCATCTCCTTTTGGAGGGGTGGGCTGCTGGCTCTCCAAGGAGCAGGGTGCCTCTCTCCTCTCCTTACCCAATTTTTCTCTCCTCCCATTAATCACACTAACAGCAGGCAGGGGGGTGAGTTTAAAAGTCTCTATTTCTCTGGAGGAACGGGTCAGAATCAGAGCCCTTTCTCCCCACACAAACCCCAGGGGAGGAGGGACAACCACAGCTTTTGGGGTCTGGGGATGGGGGAGCCCCCACTGCTGCGTGTCTGCCACTTGTCAAGGGGGCTGTAGGGTCAGGGGGAGTTGGGTTTAACCTTCCTGAGGGCTGTGAAACCCCTTCACAAGGGGCACATTAGAAGCTGCCATGTGATGCAGAGCTGCGTTTCCAGCCAGCAGCAACGCCTTGTGCAGAAATGTTTCCCCTGGTCCTTGTAAACGTAGGCATGCTTGCATGAAATAGGATTCCATTAGCAGGGAAAAGCTTAGAAAGCCACAAATTCTTTGCAGTTAGAAGGGCTGGGAGAGGGGGGAAGGGGACCCCCATTCAAGCCCTTGGGAAGGCTGAGGCAGAGCTGCTGCACGGGGTAAATCCCCCCCTTTAATGAAGGGCATGGAAGGTTGGAAGTGGATCTGTCTTGATTTAAGTTGGGCCAGGGTAAATGTTGTCTTCCAGCTGTGGTGGCTTTTGACCAGGTTGCCTTGCTGTCAGACTGCAGAGCACCATGCCTGAGACACATCAGAGGCTATGGCCAAGTGACCTGCTCATCTTTTCCTTCCTGAGAAGGTAAATCTATTGAGCTTAAGTCTTACACTATCAAACTGGATTTAATATCTGAGGTTGGGTGGGAAGGGACCTTTCCAGGTCATCCAGTCCAACCCCCTGCAGGGAGCAGGGACATCTGCAGCTAGAGCAGGGTGCTCAGAGCTTCATCCAACCTCCCCTGGGATGGTGCCAGGGATGGGGCAGCGACCACCTCTCTGGGCAACCTGGGCCAGGGACTCACCACCCTCAGGGTCAACAATTTCTTCCTTCTATCCAGTCTAAATCTCCCTCTCTTGGTTTCAAACCATCCTCCCTTCACCCCTTCCTCCCAAGGTGACGTATTGCTGGGGGTGATTTTGGCCAAACACCACATTTAATATTAAAAATATATTGTATCTGATCAAAGCATCTTTTCCCAGTCTCCTACCTTCTGATCCTTTGCATCGTTTGGTCAGAAGATTTGGGAGTTTTCGCTGCACAAACAGATTTCCAGGTGAGATTTGTAGCAAACAAATAAAAACCCCAAATTGGAACAGCTTTATTGGCTCAGCCTAAGAAAATCTGCCTGAGTCTGTGTCACTTCTTCCCTTGTAGAAACGTGTTTAGCTCCAGGAATGCAAAGGTGCCAGCACTGCAGGTGTGTTACTGGCTGATAAGTGCTGTTCACACACTTGGTAATGCAGTGTGGAAATAAAGGGCCACGTTTCAGCTTATTTCCAACTCCTGACAGGTTCTGCAGGGAAAGGAAGCAGCCAGTACAACTAGATTTAGCACAGAACCTCTGTTTAATGCATGAAACTCTCCCAAAGCTCCCCGTGCTCAAAAGCACAGCAGGAAAACACAGAACCCAACGTCTTTGAAGGGAATTGTTACAACTTTGGGGGTTTTTCAGGCAGAAAGGGTGATGATTATTACACAGCCACCATCTCCTGCTCTTCCCCATCCTCCCAAGGCTGCTGGGGTGGCTGCACCTCACTCCCAGATGGAGAACATCTCTGAGGGCAGTGACAGCACTGCACAGGGGATGGGCAGGGAGGAGTCATTAAGATGATTTTCCTCCATAATGAGATATTGAGGAGCACAGCTCCGTTCAAACCCCTTTAAATAATGTGAACATTGAATCTCATAACCTGACAGGGAAAGAAAATCCCTCTCCAGGTCTGGTTGTGTCTTGGAAAGGGAATCAATTTTCTCTGCCTGATGGATTTCAATGGGTTTTGTTGGTTTTTTTCACTTAACACAGATGGGGGAAGTTGTTTGTGGTTAGGGTTGCTCGTGGATTTCTTTCTGAAGGGTAGATCTGGAAAAGGGAAAAAGGGGAAGGGGGAAAAAAGGGGGAAAAAAGGG
>NW_008600001.1:0-1380 GCF_000691845.1 Merops nubicus
TAGTTTACTGGTGATGGTCTTTCACTGAATGCAGCAAAGGGCACCTGTGGAGTCAAAGTATTTTTTCCAAGTAAAACCCTCTTTCCAGTGAGAGACAGTGGTTACTAGATACTGAACCATTAGGCACTTGCACGTTACAGACCCTCACACTTTATGTTGATATTGGAAATAAAGCTCATCTTCTTACCTCAGTCTTTCAAAACAGAACTTCATGGTAAGCAGGTAAGGAAAACAGTAAAGCAGGGGAGGGCTTTCCCTTTCCCTTTCCCTTTCCCTTTCCCTTTCCCTTTCCCTTTTCCCTTTTCCTCTCCCTTACCCCTTTCCCTCTCCCTCTCTGTTGCAAAAATGGAGAAAAAAAAATCCGTTCTTGTGTGGCCGGTACCGAATATGCAACAGACACAGATCAGGAGCCAAACAGTAATTCTTTATTTACAGCAACATTTGCAGGTTCTTTTGGATTGCTGGTGATGTATGAAAAGCTGCAGGTGTAACTAAACTTTTATTACTTACAGCACCACCACACTATACACACACACAGGCACACACAATAACAGCTTGCCCGCCATAGGCCCGGCTGCCTGGCCAATAGACAAGCCCGTCAAACAGAAATAGAGTGGAACAAGGCACAGTTAAGTCACAACAACAACCAAGGATGCACTCGGGGAAGTATCTGAGGAGAAAAATGTGCAATCCACCTGGGGAGGAAAAAGCCTCTCTCTCAGCATTGGCTGAGGTAAATGATCTTACCCACAAGGCATCCTGAGTCAGGGGATGGAGAAGGAGCAAACTCGTCAATCCGCCCAGTTGCTGATATGGTTCAGAGTTGATCCCGTCCCCATTCTGGGGCCGACATGGGGATGATGTTTATACTCAAATTTGTACATTACATCACAGGGTCTATGTGCAGGGGGGGTGACTATAGACAATCTTACCACTTACGTTAATGCCACAAAGTCCGTTATTTTACACCTGTGGGGTGGAGGTACTGTTGCCTTTTGTTTAAGGCTAAGACAATGGGAGACTGGGGCCATGAGGCCTCTGCCCCATTTCCCACTCATCCAGGCATCCAGATATTGATCTAGTGATGGTTGCCACACTCGTCCAGTGCTTGCCACCTTGTCCAATGCTGAGTTTCATGCTTCCAGGCAGGTAGCTTCATGGTGTATGTGACTTGGACTTTGTGATCAACTGTATTCTCTCTGCCTTCTCCGTTCCCTCTCACTTCCGTACGTTCCTTCCCTATCCTTCTCTTTCTCTTTCACTTTCTCTTTCTCTTTCTCTTTTTCTCTTCCTCTTCCTCTTTCTCTTTTTCTCTTCCTCTTCCTCTTTCTCTCTTCCTCTTCCTCTTTCTCATTCTCTTTTTCTCTTCCTCTTCCTCTT
>NW_008600002.1:0-1570 GCF_000691845.1 Merops nubicus
AGGGGCGGGGCTTGGCCTTAAAGGGGCCGCGAGGGAAGGTGCGTGGTGCAGGGCGCGCAGTGAGTGCGGGGCTAATGAGCGGAGCTAATTACACGGGGCCCATGGCAAGGTGCTAATTGCACGGCGCTAATTACGGGGTGCCCATTGCGGGGTGCCCATTGCAGGGTGCTGATTGCACAGTGCTAATTACGGGATGCCCACTGCAGGGTGCCCATTGCAGGGTGTTAATTACGGAGTGCCCACTGCAAGGGGCTAATTGCACAATGCTAATTAGGTAGTGCCCATTGCAGGGTGCCCATTGCAGGGTGCTAATTGCACGGCGCTAATTACGGGGTGCCCATTGCAGGGTGCCCACTGCAGGGTGCTATTTGCACAGTGCTAATTACGGGGTGCCCATTGCAGGGTGCTAATTGCACAATGCTAATTAGGTAGTGCCCATTGCAGGGTGCCCGTTTCAGGGTGCCTATTGCAAGGTGCTAATTGCACAGTGCTAATTACGGGGTGCCCATTGCAGGGTGCCCACTGCAGGGTGCTATTTGCACAGTGCTAATTACGGGGTGCCCATTGCAGGGTGCTAATTGCACGGCACTAATTAGGGGGTGCCCATTGCGGGGTGCCCATTGCAGGGTGCTGATTGCACAGTGCTAATTACGGGATGCCCATTGCAGGGTGCCCATTGCAGGGTGTTAATTACGGAGTGCCCACTGCAAGGTGCTAATTGCACAATGCTAATTAGGTAGTGCCCATTGCAGGGTGCCCATTGCAGGGTGCTAATTGCACAGTGTTAATTTCGGGGTGCCCATTGCAGGGTGCTAATTGAATGCTACCCATTACATATTGCCCCTTGGATAGTGCTCATTGCAGAGTGTTAATTGCAGGGTGCTAATTACATTGTGCCCACTGCAGGATGCCCATTGCATGGTTCCCAATGCATGATGCTAATTACACGAGGGTGCCCGTTGCATGGTGCTAATTGAACGATACCAATTAACACAGTGCCTGCTGCATGCTGCCCACGGCAGGGTGCTACTTGCAGCGTGCTAATTGCAGGGTGTTAATTACATGGTGCCCATTGCATGGTTCTAATTACATGGTGCCCATTTCAGGGTGCCCACTGCATAGTGCCCATTGCAGTGTGCCAAGTACACAGTGCCCAATGCATGGTACCCATAGCAGGGTGATAATTGCAGGGTGCTAATTACGTGCTAATTGGATGGTGCCCACTGGATGGTGCTGATTGCATGGTGCCCCCTGCACGGTGCCCATTGCACAGTGCCAGGGACACGGTGCTAATTCCACGGCGCTCTTTGAAGCGTGTTAATTGCACGGTGCCCATTGCACAACGCTAATTACCCGGTGCCCACTGCAGGGCAGGACGGAGCCGCACCCTGGCACCCCAAAACTCTGAGCCGTGCCAAGCCGCAGCAGCACAGAGACCACCCCAAACTCATCTCACCAGTGGCCTGAGCCAGCGGCCAAGGGTTGGGGGCACCCCGTGCCACCCTGGCACACCCTGGCGCTGCCACCCCCACCTCAAGCCCGGCCCTCTGGGGCACCCCAACCGCGAACG
>NW_008600003.1:0-247 GCF_000691845.1 Merops nubicus
TGGAGTGGTCCTGGAGCTGAGCATCTTTGGGGGGGTCCTGGGGCTGAGCATCTTTAGGGTGGTCCTGGGGCTGAGCACCCCTGAGATGGTCCTGAGGCTGAGCGTCCCTGAGGTGGTCCTGGAGCTGAGCATCCTTGGAATGGTCCTGGAGCTGAGCACCCTTGAAGTGGTCCTGAGGCTGAGCCTCCTTGGAGTGGTCCTGGGGCTGAGGACCCCTGTGGTGGTCCTGGAGCTGAGACTCCTTGTG
>NW_008600003.1:362-755 GCF_000691845.1 Merops nubicus
CCCTCAGGGGGGTCCTGGTCTTTCCCGTGGCTGATTCACTGGGGGGGGGTGTGTGTGTGTGTGTGTGTGTGAATTTTCGGGCTCCCTCTCCCTCCCCCCTCCCTTCCCCCAGGAGCTGAAGGACAGGATGACCGAGCTGCTGCCTCTGATGCCCGTCCTGGACCAGTACAAGTCGGACACGAGGCTGATCGTGCACCTGAAGGAGGAGGTGAGGAACCTCTCGGGGAACCTGCTGGCCATCCAGGAGGAGATGGGAGCCTACGACTACGAGGAGCTGCAGCAGAGGGTGCTGATGCTGGAGGCTCGGCTGCACGCCTGCATGCAAAAGCTGGGTACGATGCCAACCCCCTCCCCTTACCCACCCCTCGGCTCCCCCAGGGGGTGGGTGGGCAC
>NW_008600004.1:0-15038 GCF_000691845.1 Merops nubicus
GCCACCACCACCCCCAAACCAGTACAGGTGACTAGATTAGTCAGGCACAATTTGCCTTTACTGAAGCCATGTTGCCTGTCTTGAATCACCTCCATGTCTTCTGTATGTTTTGATATGTCTTCCAGAAGGATCTGCTCCATGATCTTACTGGGCACAGAGGTGAGGCTGACTGATCAGGGTCCTCCTTTTTACTGTTTTTAAAAATTGGAGTGACATTTTCCTTTTTAGTCAGTGGGGACTTTGCAAATATGATGAGGAGTGGCTTGGGGAATGTACCAGGCAATTCACTCTGCACCCTATGGTGCATCTGTTTTAATTTACATGCAAATATTTCCACTTGAGGAGCTCAGAATGTTTGACAATGGTTGGATGCTTAATTTTCATAGAATACACAATGGCAGCGTTAGGAATTTACAATCATTATTTCATATTCTAGAGTGTATATAATTCTGTATAGTTTTTGTCTCACTGCAATTTAACAGAAGTGAAGAAGAATACTGAAGAGAAGTGGAGAAGAGTATTGTACTCAATTTTAATAAAAAAATCTGTTGCTTAAATACCTTGTCAAAAATGACATGTGACCAAGATGGGAAATCCAATGTGGACATCTGCTTTCTTAAATATGCCATTTCCTTTTATAGTGGTAAAGATACATCTACTTTATTTCTCCAGGGAAGATGTTTTCAGAAATCTGTTTTTCGAAGAGTACTGAGTTTTTACTCAAAGGAATGAGTGACATAGTGAACTATCACTTTCTTCATCGAACAATCTGTGCTGAAAGTCTTCATACTTGTTGGCAAAAAGGCAAATAGCTGTGTCTGCTTAAAGGAACAGTTCTAGTTATTCCAGGAAGAGCTAATTGTTATGGATGATCTGATCCTTACAGGTGAATGAATTGTTGTGCTGCCATCACTGAGTTTGGAAACAATGCTTCTATCTTTGGGAGGAAAGTAGAGAGCTGGGAATGTGTGAACTCAAGATGTTGAAGAAGACATCCAAAAATAGCCATCTGGCATACATCATCAAATGCCAAAATCCATGAGAACTGAGCTCATCCCAGAAACTCTCAGAAAAGTTCTGAGGGTCCACAGCAGTGACGCCATACATTTCCACAGTGAATAATGAATGTTTATATCAAGTGTTATTAGAATCCCAGGGGTTCCAATGATTTTGCCTGGAGTTAATGGGAAGCCAAGTACCTTCTGGTAATAAATATACAGGTATATTTGTCTGGCAAGGAAGTATTGTGTATCTGGTGATAACCAGTGTTTCTTTCTATTTTACACAAAAATTTCCAAGAATGTAAAAAAAAAATAGAATTTTTAAACCATAAACTATTTAGTACCTGCTAAATACAAAACAAAATAAAACCAATGGAAACTGTTAAATGCTTACTAAGGAACCCTTTACATTTTCTTTGAATTATTAAAGAAAAATACTGGGAAATATAGATATATCTGAGTGATCTTTGAGGAACACACGTTCCTCAGAGGTCAGGGTTTGGTATAATATATAAGTACAGGTTATTAAACAGGGCTTTGGGCAGAATTGTTTGTTTCTTTGCTCTCCCACGAGCACTATAACTACTCAGACTGTGTGATTCTACAGTCCAGAATGTAATAATGGAAAAAATGTTGATTCTAGGATTGCATTAAAGCTTGTTATTGACAATGAAATAAGAGATGGCCTGGTTTTACTAGTGGACAAATCAGTTCTGATCCTTGTTTGTAAAAATCTCCCAGGTGGAGACTACGTCCTGGTTTGAGTTAGGACAGAACTAATTCTGTTCAGTGATCTTACTTTTCAGCTAAGTCTCTTCTAACTGCACTTTCTGAAGTTAATGTCATATTTTTGCAGTGCCTGCTTCTAGCAGTGACCATGCTCAATATTTACAATTACTAGCGATGGCTGGTATGCAGACAAAGGTCACTACTGAACCTTATGTATCACATTGGGGGATGCAAAAAGTAAAAGGCAACACCTGTGGGGAGGAGCAGACAGGGCAGGTGCCCCTAAACTGACCAACAAGGTATTTCATCTTGTATACATCATATTCAGTATAAAGCTGAGGGACCATGAGGGTCAAACTCTCTTCTTAAATGGATGGCATCTGAGGAGGACTGCATCCATTCTGCCTTTGATCCCGATCTGTATGTTCCTGAACCTAGTTCCCTAATCCAGCTCCTGAATTGGGTTGCTCTCTGCTGCTGAGCCCAGTCTGGGACTTCCTCAGGGCCTGCTCCAAAGCACCAGTGGTGACGGTGGTGGACTTGCTATCACAGGGGCTGGGTTCAATATTGGTTTTGTATGTATTTGTATATATTCCATATTAATATTTTTATCTTTAAAGCTGTTTTATTTTTTCTAAATATAATTCTCTCTCCCTTGTTCCCTTTCTCTTCTCATTTTGGATGGGAGGAGGGTTAAGAGACAGCAATTTGTCATCTGTCTAGTGGCCAGCTGTCTCATCCCAGTTGGTTGGTGATGAGGGAGGTGGATCTTTATAATCCCCCCCAAATGGGCTTTACCTGTACAGCTGCCCACGGAGGTGGTAGAGGCACAACAACTCGGAAAAACTATACAAAACTGTTTTCTGGATCTTCCTAATGGGAATCAAAAAGTGTTGCAGATAAAGCCACGTACTTAAATGCCCATTTCCTTATTTGTAGTCTAAGGCTAAAAATAGGGTACTACTTAATCTTAATAAAAATGAGTAGAAGAGAGTCAGAATGTAAGATAGAAGAAAGATAGGAGAAGCTTATGAAGAAGAAAAGTTCTCTCTAGCCACAGATCCAGCAACATTATTTTGAGTCAGGGTACTGGTCTGTAAGTGGTGGGTTGACACCAATTCGTTTGTGTTTTGAGTTTTTATAAGGATTTTTCCTCCTCTAGGGGAATGTCTAAGCTGCTGGATGTTCTCTAAGTTGCACATGCACATTGTAGATTTGAGAATCTTCTCAAAATGTGGTAAGGAGCATTTCATGAGGTCTTTGGTGGTCATTTTGATTTGGTATCCCTATAAAGTGTCTGACGAGTATTTGACCTTGTCCATGCACATGCTCTGTTGTAGTCAAGGGAGCAAGGTTAGTTGGTCCTGTTTCCAGCAGGGCTCACCAGCTTCTCCTGTATGTCCACTGCAGAGCCTGCACCTGTGCAAGAACATCCACTCCTCCTGTATCTCCACCAGAGACCCTGTACTTCTGTAAGAGATTTGATTCAAGTATACCTTATCATCCTTGACACCAGCCCAGCCCCTAATCCTTGACAGACTGCGAGGCCATCAGCCAGACAGCTCCGACACTTACTCAGATTACTGAACTAGTTCTTACTCAGAGGGCAGGATTTCACTGACTGGTATTTTGAATACCACGTAATTTTT
This sequence comes from Merops nubicus, assembly GCF_000691845.1. Lineage (NCBI taxonomy): Eukaryota > Metazoa > Chordata > Aves > Coraciiformes > Meropidae > Merops > Merops nubicus. The sequence continues at coordinate 3,380 of NW_008600004.1, forward strand.
TTTTTCTGCTTTGTTGCTGCAATTTTCCTCCTCACAGCTATTCAGTCACTTTTCCGTTCAGTAGCCTTAAAGCAGAGAGAATTACATATATCTGGTTTCTGCATTGTTGATTTTTTTTGTGCTAAAAGTAGATCAAAACAAAGTGTAAATGTTGATTCTATGGAAAAGTAGCAAGTCAAAATATTTTTTAAAAAGATGTGAATTAATTCTGTAGTGTAAACCTCCTTGCCTCACATCATACAGACAAATGATCCTGACCAAAGTAAAATCTCTAGATTTTGTAAAGATGACCTTAAACAGGCTTTGTATGGAAATGTGCCATTGAGATATCTGGGAAGTGATCCAAGAGGAACTGAGCAAACCTATCAAGTATCTGTGTGGATAATGGGCATGCAGAGCCATTCAACAGAGGGAAACATTCACCACTAGGGAACTACTTTGAAATATTTTTAAAGATCATGGTAAACTTAACATATTCTCAATCAAAATCCTGCACTTAACAATTAAAAGTTAACAAGAATGAACACTTAATTAACATTTAATCAACCAGTTAACATTAACACGTTACATTAACGTGATACTGAGAATTTCCTTCCATGCTTTCTGTCTCCAGTTGAGCTAATTGCAGACCTTGGTAAGAACAGGATGACAACAATGGGATCGGAAGGTAGAATGCAGGCTAAATTTCTGTTAAAATACCATTCCCTTTTCCAACAAAGACAAGATATTCCAAATCTCCTAGAAATAAGGAGTATGTAACAGATCTAATTCTTAGTCAGATAGGTCTTGTGCCTCTGGCAATGATCAATGCTTGATGTGCAGAGGAAGGCTACAGGCTTCAAAAGTGCACTAAAACATTTCAGCAATGCAGAAGGCATTAATGAAGAGGATAAAGCTTCCTTCTTTGTTTTTCTGATTATCAGCTTACTGCAAAAAAAAAAAAGAAAATCCATATGAAAGCAACTGCATGATTACATTGTGTTATCATTCTACATAACTATGCCATAAAATTTACAGTATGTTTTCACTTATTAATATTTAACTTAATCATTCTTACTTTACACTTAGTATCAAACCATGTCTACAATGTTTTAAAAAAGAATTTGTTGGCACTTATCTGCGAAGAGGAAAGCTACACAAGGAAAAATGACATGTATTGGAGTATCTATGCTTACAGACCGATGTAATGGTAAGTGAGGATGTGGCCCGACTGATGACAGAGTTAACCATTTGGTATCTGTAATGATAAGGTGTTTCCATAAGCTTGAGTACAGTTCAAAGTTATGCAGACTAGTTGCCTAAATACTCATTAGATGCACTAAAACATTTGAGGTCCTGGAGCTAAGTACAAACACTGTTAATAGAAGTGCTGCTCATTTTCATCTAGGAGTTTATCTCCTGAGTGGTTAAAGGGACCTTAGCCCAATTTACAAAGGAGCTGCACATAAAGCAACTGTCAAGAGAACTTATTGCCAGATAGACAAATATGTTCAAATAACACTCCTCAGCTTAATAAAAGCCATGCATGACAGATAAGATTTGTAAAGAAACACAGAAAATCATGTTGACTTACGATAAGATTAATTTATGCTAGTATTTGTTTTAGCTAAATATACTATATAGTGTTGAGATAAACCCTGGGTGATGCAAGGTGCAGAAGGCAGAACCTCAACATTTTTATTGTCATTGTTTAGAAAGCAGGTAGGCAAGAGGATCAAATTCACAACAATCTCATTTCTTTCCTCCCTTTATATATTAAAAAAAAAAAAAAAAAAAGCCATTTTTATTAAAAATGAGCTGATAGAAAATAAGTCCAAATCTTGTTTATAGTTAGGCTAGTTTAGACAACATCATTTATATCTGAAATAACACTGGGAATCACAACAAGATTAAATAGTGTTAACCAAAATACAGTTACTTACATAATTTTTACTAAAAAAAAAAAAAAAAAAGGTAACATCACTTTAACATTTATAGTTCTTTCTTATGAAAATGCACTTAATCACATTTCATAATGCAGGATTTAAATTAATAATCTGTAGAGGTCAGGAAAGATTTGCCTTTTCTGGACAGTTTGATCTCTGGGATTGGATTTTTTCCCATTTTCTCTGAGAACATATAAGCCTTGGCCATATCTGTGCTCTGAGGTGATAGATAGATTCTACCCACTACAGGTATGTCAGACATACCTGTCTGCCCTGCTTGAGAAAGGATTTTTCCACTCTTTTAGATTAGCAGGACCTTTTAAGGGACGTACACCTTCTGATGTATGAAGTGTGATTGACTTGCTGAGATAACTAGAACATACTGCTTCTCTGCCAAACATTAAATGCTGCCTACAGCTCTCCTGGAATTACTTTTCCAGAAATATTTAACCTGTCTAACATCTGTTTTTCTTGTTACATATATGTCTAATGTCTCAACAACCAATAATTCCTTCCAAAACTCCAGAAAATATGTTTATCATGGCATAGGGTCTTACGGAATCTCACTTAGAACTAAGGCACTAGGATTGGAATGAGTCTCTAGAGGTCGTCAAGTCCTATCTCACGGTCACCTGGTTTATTGAATAAACAGTTCTAATGTTTTGGAGTTTTCTGATGGGAAAAAAGAAAGTTTATAGCAGATATAAATGATGGTGTGTCTCCTCTTATGCTAATACATACAATCTCCTTTGAAGCAGTTTAAACTAGAGCTATGGATTTGACTATTATAAGTAGAACTAGATTGAAGCCAAGTAATTTTTCTGAATATTCTGCATAAGATACTTCTGGCTGAGTCAGTTAAGGGCTGACTTTTCCATAAAATAAAATTTTTGTGACATGTATGTAGTATGTGAAATGGATGATATTTGCTTACAGATGGCTGATTACCCAGACACTCATAGAACTGTAGAATGCTTTGGCTTGTAAGGGACCTTTAAAGGTCCTCTAGTCCAACCTTTCTTCAGTGAGCAGGGACATCTTTAAGTAGATCAGCTTGCTTAGAGACCTATTCAACTTCTTGAGGGGACATTTAAGTGATTTTCACAAGAAATGAGTGGCTCCAATGGGGGTTAGAGGGGCCATGCCACCAGCCATGTAGATGAGAAGCACTACAGGGTTAACTGGACTTTGTGGGTCTGTTATTGAGGCTTGGCACATCACAACAACAGGAGTATAAGGCTTTAGTAGATATTAACATGCAGTGCACCATAATGCCACCAAGTTATAGCACAAAAGTGCAGGTTACAGCTTGCTTTCACTTGGAGGGGTGTCCAGTACACCTGGAATCGACTGCCCCAAGGGTGGAAACAGACCCACCATTTGCCACGGGCTGAATTGTTTGATAACATGTAAATTAAATTAATTTTGTTTGTCCAAGTTGTCCGTGACTGTAACTGGTGCATATCCACTCCCTGTCCATTTTGTCAACTGTCAAGACTTTGTTGTATTTTCTTCTCCCCATCACTCCAGAGCGGGGTAGGAGTGAATAAGCAGCTGCATGGTTGGCAGCTGGGTGGGCTCAAACCATGACAGTCGTTTCTGTATTCCCAGGGTGAAAATGTAAATGATCAAGAGCATTCAGTACCAGGAAACCCACTTTAAGTGTCTAAATTCTCCAATGGAACAAGTGTCTTTTAACTCTCCACAACCCTATGCAATGACATACTAGAAATTTAGGTAATTCTCCAGACTGCTGGTGCTGTTATTAGCCTTGTAAATAGAGGTTACTCCCAGAATCAGGTTCCTCCTCCATTCAGATACTATACAAAGAGGATATTTCTGGGCTATGTTAAACAATGTATTTCCTACTTGCAGACACTTCTGCAGGACATTATCACTCGTGCAGACAGACTTTTTCCTCTACTTTCACACATATTAACACCACACACTCTGGCACACTCCTTGTAAATTTAGGAATATGCATGAAAAGTTTTTAAATAGTTGCATTACTGTTGAAATCACCATCAGTTTGTGATTTGCAGTAAAAATAAGGCTGTAAGGTTTTTTGTTGGGTTTTTTTTTGTTTGTTTGTTTGTTACATTTTGGGGTATTTTTTTCAGAAACCAGAAGGTGTGAAATTTCTCTTGCAAGTAAATTTATTGGAAGCTACTACCAAAGCACTTCTCTTTTAAACCTGTACTTGTTTGTATGGAGTTGTGTCATCACCTTCTCCTCTCCTTGCACAAGGGAGTATTATGAGAAAGTTTCAAGAGCTACAGTGTTTTTCTATTATTTACAGAAAGTAATTCTTACAAACAATAGTCTGCAAGCAGTTCAGCCAAAAATATATCAAGCCAAGATTTGCTTTTCAAATAACAGGAAGTTAGTATAAAGCCTGATTAAACTAAGTGGCACAATCCAAATATTATAGGATTACCTAAGCAGTGAAATAGTTTATTTTCTGATAATGAGTGATTTGGCACAAACCATGTGGAAATATTTCAATTTATAAATAATTTTAGCAGCAAAAGAACTCATACCACAAGGCTCACACTGTGGGCATCAGTGTAGCTTGAAATTCCCACACTCAACTAGTTATGAGTAACAGGTCTGTAAGTCCTGGGTTGCTTTCTTTAATTACATCACAAAGCTGTCAGAGTGGAAAAAATACCAACGTACAATATTTCTCATTAGCTAAATAGTAATGTCTCATACAACAGGATAGAAAAAAAAATACCAGGCAACAATGCTGAGAAAGGATATTTAATTCAGACAATATTATTTCTGTAGATAAAACTAATTATATTTAATGTTGTAAGTTATAGCACTTACTTATCAGGCCCAGGCACTCCTCAGATAAAGAAATTACTTAAAAGAGAGCACAGAAAATTAAGGCCTCAATTTCTGTTTCAGTAAAAGTTCCTGTTTCTATGTTGTGTCATATAGTGCTACATAAGAGACTGAGATCCTTTTTATTTTTTTTCCTGTTTATAAAGTCTCTTTATAATTAAGTTCTTACTAATATATTAAAGGATTGCATTATTATATACTTAAATTTGCTGACATTAAATTCCCATTCCACTGAAACATATTTCACAGACCAAAGAGTTATCAATATAGAAACTTCCAGAACATGACATCATCAGTATTAATGTAATACTACCATTGAAATCAACCATATTGAGCTTGAAAGGTCATCTTCAAAGCCAACAGCCTAAAGCAGAACCACAAACTGTTAATGCTGCTAAGTAAGTTGTTAATTGTTCAGAAGTCTAAGCATTTTAATGCTATCACCTAGAAAGATGCAGCCAGTGGGTTAAATCTAAATGTAACTGAAAATACTATTGACACGTTATTGCTGATACTCATCTGACCTTTAAGTTCTGTGTTGGGTTTCACCTAGACCCTCCACTCTTGCTTTTTGTGGGTAAAGGCTATTTCTTGCAACACTGCAAAGAAAAATGGATATATAAGATTTCATCATGATGAAGAAAATATGGAAGGGTTGGAACAGAATCACAGAATGGTAGGGATTGGACAGGATCTCTGGGGATCATCTACTCCAACCCCTCTGTTAAAACAGGTCCCCCTACATCAGGTTGCACAGGAATGCATCCAGGCAGGTTTTAAAGTCTTCAGATAAGGGAACTCTATAATTTCTCTGGGCAGCCTGTTTCAGTGCTCTGTCACGCCACCAGAAAAGAAGTTTCCCCTTAAGTGACATTTCCTGTGCTCTAGTTTGTGCCTGTTGCCCCTTGTCCCATCACTGGGCACCACTGAACAGAGACTAGTCCCATCCTCTTGACACCCACCCTTTAGATATTTATAAGATCCCCTCTCAGTCTTCTCCAGGTTAAACAGACCCAGCTCTCTCAGCCTTTCCTTGTAAGAGTGATGATCCAGCCCCCTAATCATCTTTGTAGCCCTCCTGTTGGACTCTCTCTAGTAGTTCCCTATATCTCTTGAACTGTGGAGCCCAGAACTGGACAAAATATTCCAGGTGTGGCCTTACTAGGCAGAGTAGAGGGGGAGGAGAAGCTCCCTTGATCTGCTGGTCACACACTTCTTCATGCACAAGTTCCATTATCTTTAACTTCAAGTGCTCTCTTGCTGGCCTGTGATCTTTGTCCAGGCTCAGGGCAGATGCTTCTGGCACTGGCCTCCAAGTGGGGTGGATTAAGGATCCCCTCCCCTGCCAACTCTACTCTAAATTCATAAAGTTGGTCAAACCCTAACTTGTACTCCGTGCTTCAGTTCCTTTGCCCTGCAAAAAACTATTTTTTAAATCTAAGCATGTGCTTCTGTTAAACATTCAAAGAGTGCGTTTACACTATGCCTCTGTCACAGCTCAACCTTTTTCTCAGCCCTAGAGGTGAACTGGCATGTTTATTTTTTTATATATTAACACTTTGACTGTTGTATCTGCAGATTTCTAAAAAGTGAAAAAGCACTTATGGACTAAATAGCCACAAAAGGAAGATATATATAGGCCACAATGATTCTTTTCTTCAGAAAACAAACTGTCAATCATGGTGAACAGTTCAAGATTCATAAACCACTGTTCATTCCTTGAATTCAAGCTCCCTCACCACATGAAACACTTGACATAGTAATTTTGACTAATTTCTGAGTACTAAATGCGGCAAATCCTGGCAAATATCATATGGCTATGGAGATTATCTGGACCTCCAACAGCTGTCAAATTTAGTAACTGTTCCCAGGATAGCTGGTCCTGGCAATGGGTACCTGCACAGGGCAGGCCTGTCTTCTGCAGCCAGCAGCTCTGGCATCATCTCCCAAGGTCAGTAGGGATTTTACATTAATTTCCTCTCACCCTGTGAGTTTGATCTCACCTCTCCCCTTAAAGTATAATTTCTGAGTTATTCAAGAACACAAAGGAATCAATCTGAAAATGCAGAATAATTATTTTATGGCAAAACAAAACCTGTACTTCCACATACTTTTGAAGTTCTCCAAGTACACTTACCTCACTAGTTCAGCTTCTAGGAAAACACCGATACTTACACACAGATGAATTAATTAGGAGACCCGAACATGACATTTTGATTTTCAGAAATAATTTTGGTCTGCATCATAAATTGATGACTGTCAGAAAAGATATACTCTGCATGATAGCCAGAAGAAATGTGGAAATAAACCTGGAGAGAAGATCCACTTTGAGAACAGTTTATAGTAGCAAAAACTGTATCTCCCATATGTGTTTGGCTGATTGTGTGCCCTGGAAACTATTGAGGTGGGAGCTTACTTAGAAAGAAGAAATCATTACACTATCTTTATTTGTACCAGTCCTTCTAAAAGGGTCAGAAGCTGTATAGATGAAAGAGGTAACACAACACAAAGGGTGGGGACAAGATACAGCTTAGCTGTAAAATAAATTTGGCTACACTACCAAGGGCTGTGCTAGTCCCTCTCTCCCTCCTTCCCTCCCTCCTAAAACAAAACCAAACCAAACCAAAGAAAAACAAAACAAAATAAAGTCTACATGCTGTTGCTTCTAAGACTCTCTTTCATGTTTCTTCCTCTTGTTTTCTCCTGTTGATGAGTTGGATGTTTATTACCTGTCTTGAGTTAATTAAAGATCTATATGTGTTTCTCAACGACTTCTCAATATCCCACGCATCAGAGGTAAGTAAACAAAATGTCTAAAACAGTGGCTGTTTCATACACAGAAGATTTTTCCGGTTGCTGCAGTCACTTGCTTTAGTTGGGATATATGACGTAAAGCAGCAGAAGGTCATTCCAGTGGATCTGTGGAGAACAGGGTACAGGCTTGTTTTCCACAGCACTCTGCAAATTATTAAATCTACTCAGTAGAGGATTCACTCACCACTAGAGAATGCACAATGTTTACTTTTCTGAGGAGCATAAGTGCAATTTATCACCCATGAATTAGTCTTCTTACACTCCCATTGAGAAAGGTATCTGTGACAGGATTTAAACAACAAATTACGCCAGCCACACTCATAGCATTCTGTAATGCTATGTGGCAACTACGGAGTGATTTTCTTCTTCTTGTATTCTGAGTATACATGACAAAGGTATTCTATATCCAGTACAGACCAGTAAAATGCAAGTGTGAGATAATCTGAAAAAGTAGCTAGAAGAAAACTACCATCGATAATAATGTTTGTTCATCTGAGGTTAAGAGGGTATCAGAGCTTTTACTATTTCTGACGGTTTGTGTTTAAGATTTTTAAATAACATTGTCTGAATTTCTGATTTGTAAACTCTAACCTTTCAGCTTGAATTCTAACTTTCCTTCATTTCACAGTCTGCTTCTTCTTTTTTTCCTGTTTATCCACTCAGGAGTGACCAGAACCAATTAACTCTCAGTCCCTGGGGCCTGGTGTTCAACAGCAGCTCTTCTTACATGCCTTCCAAAAGTAGTATCAGCTGCAAAAAAAACACCTAACCTGGATAAGGCTGTGGTCTCTTTCATGAATAAGCACAACTCCAACACATGGTTGCATAGTTGCAGCTCTGTGATCTATTTACACCAACAAGAATGTTGTAAAACTTCTTTCTAGATAATAGACAAATGCATGAAAAAGAAAGGAACCTTAGTGGCATAAGAGGTAGTCACAGGAGCCGGTAACTATTTTTTGTCGTTGAAATCCACTATTTGGAAAAAATAATAGTTTTTCATAAAGGAGCGTGTTTACCCTTGACATGGGTGTAACTGATTCCAAACATCTTTACTGGTGTTAAAAGAGTGACCCCAGCTGGAATACTTTAGAGTGTCTGCTGATGATTTGATATGACTAATATTCACTTCTTAAATAAATATTGCTTCAGGAAATCCTTCTCCTTAACTCCTTCCTTCAGTGTTTCCAGGACTGTTTTTCATTTTATAAAGCATTTACCCTAATATGAAGTGAAAGTGGCTATGATTAGTGGATGAAGTAAAATCGCAAATGACTTATTAGAAGCCAAAACCAAAAAACCTGGCAATAAATCCTTTTATTAATGTATCAGCCCTACAAATTAATTCTTACTGCAAGAACCACATTTGTGTTGGTTTTCCTTGGAAATGGAAATTTCCACAGAATTATTGCTTATTTCATCTTTCAAAATATAATACGACCCCAGCTGTGGTTTCTTTCCCTCTACTTAATATAACTGTTTCAGATATTATTTTATTAAATGTCTCACATTAAACATTCTCTGTCAATTACAACTGATAGAAATCTGTTAAAATAATGAGTGCTACTACAATGCCTGCTTTAATTGCTACATTGTAATTTCCAGACCTGGGAAACTTCAGAGACTTCTAATACATTAAATGCCTTTCAGCTATGAGGTATGGAATTCATTACAAGTTGTTCCTCCCACACACACACACACACACACACACACACACACTCTTACTCTCTTTTGAGAAGAGAAATCTTAAATGCCTTGGAATTGTGCCAATGCTTTGCAGTTTGGCAGTAAGCTGCAATATCATTTAAAGTTTAAGCACCACATTGCTTTGAAAGCTCTGCAGAGTAGAGGAAAAAGCAGGCAAGCATGACCAGAAGGGCTGTTCAAAGAACAACAGCAAAATGACGACATCTCTGTAAATGTACCACTGCCATATTTTTCTTTAAGTTTAAAGAACTTTAACAATCAGTTTCAGAAGGAGTTTTTGCACCTTTCTGTAAGGACAACCTTCAGGTGGGGTTTTATCCCTTTTTTTTTTTTTTTCCTTAGCAAAGCAGAAACATGCTGTACAAGAAAATATTTCTTTCAACAGGCTTTTTTTTTTCCTGAAAGTCAAACTTTTTTTAATAGTTTCGAGTTGGTGACTGATTCAATTATTCCAGCAGATAATTCATCTATTTTTTTCTAATATCCAAGAGTACACTGCTATAAGATAGTCATAGTGTCCGTACAAAACCTGAAACAATGCAGAGTTATCATCAGAAAAGTCTCAGTTTATGAGGGGGTCATATTTAGTAAAGTTGAGAAGAGGACCATGAAAAGGAAGTGATTCAAAGCTATGGCTTTTTAGTTTCACTGAAATGCCATCCCTCTGCATGGCATCCCTTCCCTCCAGTATGTTGACCGTGCCACTCAGATTGATGTCACTGGGAAATTTGCTGAAGGTGCACTGCGTTCCACTGTCCCTGCCACTGGCAAAGATGTTAAACAGTGCCAGCCCCAATACGGACCCCCAAGGAACACCACTCTTCACTGCTCTCCACGTGGACTTTGAGTCATTGACTACTACCCTCTGGAAGGAACCACCCAGCCAATTCCTTATCCACAGAACAGTCCACTCATCAAATTCATATCTTTCCAATTTAGAGGCAAGGATGTCATGTGGACCAGTGTCAAATGCTTCACACAAGTCCTAGTAGATTATTACTGTTGCTCTTCCCTTATTCACCAATGCTGTAACCTCACTGTAAAAGGCCACAAAATTTGTCAGGAACAATTTGACCTTAGTGAACCAATGTTGGCTGTTATCAATGACTTCCCCATTTTCCCTGTGTCCCAATAGTGACTTTATGAGGATCCACAGCATAATCTTGTTGACAACAGAGGTGAGACCCATCAGCCTGTTGTTGCTCACGTCTTTTTTTTATCATTTTGAAAATGGGGGTTATGTTTCCCTTTTTCCAGTCAACAGGAACTTCACCAGGCTGCCATGAATTTTCAGACATGAGTGGCTTAGCAACTTCTTCCAGTGGTTCCCTCAGACCCCATGGATGCTTCTCCTCAGGTCCCATGGACTTGGTCACCTTCAGTTTCTGTATTTCAAATCTACCCTTAATCACCCTTCCCATGTGCATGTCCCTGGTTCTGTGTCACCATGGGGATTTTTTAGAGCAGGGGAATCTTCAGTTAACCTTGGAACATAATTTTGTGACTACTTTCTGTCTGTTATGTGTATATTATGTCAAAAGCATACAGTGCCAAGAACAGAGCTGAGGTTTCAATCGAGAATCAATGTTATAATAATTATTCCATGGAATGATGCTGTAGAATAAATAAGGAGAATGGAAGTGTTGTGGTTTACCCCCAGGCAAGAGTCAGGTACCACGTGGGCACTCATTCACTCCCTGGTGTGGGAGGGAGAAAATGAAGAAAAATACAAAACTCTGTAGGCTGAGACAAGGAGAATTTAATATGACAACACAGAAGGAACAGTAAACAGTAAACGGTGCCAGCCTGGCAGCAAGTGACCCCCAGCTGGGCCGGCTGTTGGGGAAACAGCCCTGGACAGGCCCCTCTGTAGAGCCTCCCCACTCTCAGCCAGATCAACACACCTGCCTACCTTGGTGTTATCTGCAAGTACACTGAGGGTGCCCTTCATCCCCTCATCCGGATCATTGACAAAGGTATTAAACAGAACTGGCCCCAGCACCCTCCAGTCCAGTGGGTCCTCCCCAGTTAGCCAGGACTGATGATAAAATACAGAAAGTGTCTTGGTGAGTACACTTTGGTGGATCTCAGCCACCCCCATAGATTTGTGTATATTTAAGTGGTGCAGCAGGTCACTAATCATTTCCCCTTGGATTATAGGTGCTTCATTCTGTACCCCAGCCTTTCTTTACATTTCCCCTTGCATCTGATAAAGAATGAAGATTAATCCACATTCTGTTGCTGGCGTATTTATAGAAACATTTTTACAGAATGTATTGATAGAAATGTTTTGGCTTTTGCAGCAATAGTCAGATCAAGTTCTAGCTGGGTTTTGATCCTTCTAATTTTCTCCCTGCATAACC
>NW_008600005.1:0-1202 GCF_000691845.1 Merops nubicus
CCCGCACCTGCACCCGCGCCGGCACCCTCCCGCCCTCCGCGGGAGCGGGCATGAGTGCAGGAACGGGAGCTGAGAGTGGGAGCAGACGCGGCAACGGGAGTGGGAACAGGAGCTGAGAGCGGGAACGGGAGTGGGAGCTAGAGGCAGGAGCTGGGAGCGGAACCCACCGGGACCACGTCACACGCCTCACCAGACAGCAGCAGGAAAAGCGGCCAGCACCTGTGTGTGGCACAGCGGGGCACCTCCCTTGGCCATGCTGCCTCCGGCGGTGTTCTCCTCCGGGAACTGAACGGAGCTCCATAGCAAAAAAATCACAGCCAGTCAAAACTTTCTTACCATCTACATTTATTGCAGAACAAATGGGCTGGGAGATCAGCACGTCCTGCTGCGGGGCTAGGCCCACAGGCTTTCATGTACCAGGAGCTTTTTTTCCCCAGTGCTTGGGTGGTTTTGGCCTCCTCAAATGGTGAGAGGAGGCACTGAGGTGCTGCTCTGGTTTTTCACTTCATTAGGGAAGAGAAGAACAAGAACCTGAGGCACAGGCTGGCAATGCTTTCTGGGCCCCACTGGGTGTCTGTCAAATCTAGGCTGGAATGGGACTATTCTGGAGCCAGCCATTTTCCGTAGCACGGAACAGTCTTCTCAGTACCAGGGATGCCACCTAGCCCAAATGAACTTCTGCAACCCGCAGGTCTGTTGCAGGCAGCTTGGCATCTCTCCTGCTACTTCAGAGATACCCACCAGCAAACTGACACGGCCAGAGGTTGCAGCTGGGCAGTCACTGGCCTGCAGGCTGAGGGGAGAGATGGCTCTCGGAAAGGCAGTGCCAGCCCTGGGGCAGCAGGGAGAATCTGTGTGCCTGCTGTGAGCCCAGTCTCCTCGAGTTCTTAGGTATCTTCTCTGCTGTTGCCCAGTTCAGAGGGAGGTGGAGAGCCTCAGAACATTTCCCTGGCAGAGAGCAAGGGCAACCCCTTCTCCAATATGACAGCACTTAGTGCAAGCATGCTAGGATCAGACCCTTCCATTCCTTTCTGCATCTGTGCTGAACTTCAGAAGGGCTTGGGGTGCACTCCACCCCTCTCTGTTCTAGGCTGTTTAAGTGATTCTTGCAGATCTGTCCTGTTGTAAACAGAGTTTTTTAAAAGGTTCCTGGAATGATGCAGTCTTTTCAGCCCAAAAAGGAAGAGGAAATAATTCCTGCT
>NW_008600005.1:1233-13707 GCF_000691845.1 Merops nubicus
AACCCCCACTGAAGACAATAGAATGCAAAGCCATCTAGAAGCTGCTGCTCAGCCTTTCAGTGGCCACCACAATGGGCACCTCCTTTTGTGTGGGCACCTCCCCCTGTTTAGGCACCTTAGGACGTGGCAGATTTGACAGAGCATGACCCACCTCAGAACTGTGAACCCTCTGCAAGGTTCAGCCAGATGGGAGCAGGTCACTCTGCCATGCAGGATGGAACTAGACACCCCCAGTCACTTCCTTCTTTGGGTACCTCCTTCTGCCTGTGGTGGTGCCAGGGCTGTCACTGGAGGTGAGCCCTAATGCAGAGGCATGGTAGAGCTCTTTCTTCTTGCTGCCAGGCTGTAAGCACCATGACAGCCTTTGCCCAGGCACAGCACCCAGCCTCTGCACACTGGTGAGGGACCGGGCTGTTGCTGCAAACCTCTGCCATCCTGTGGCCAGTTTGTGCTGCACTACAAGGGGGCACTTTTTTCCTGGCCTGGAGCCTCTGAGCTGCCCCACAACTGCACACACTTGCGCTTGCAAACCCCTGTTGTTGTTCCTGACTCCCTGGCAAGATATCATGCCTGCATCCTTTCCTAGCAGATGTGCCCATCACAACAGTTCCATAAGGCTGTAAACTGCAGAAGGCTCAAATATTGCCCCCAGCCCTGCACGACATGTGATGGCAGTACTGCCAGTGAAGCCTGATCCCAAGGGGTTGGGGGACAGTCTGGCTGGGGATACCCACCCTATTTGTCACTGTGCCCTGGGGCAAAATACCCTCATCTGAGCAGGTACAGCATCTATGCACACACAGAGCAGGGTCCACTTAAAACCTAGGCACAGCAGTGGTCTCAGCACAGCATCAATCCCAAAATGTTCCATGTCCTTCTTTCCCATCCTAAGAGCTGTCCCTGTGCTGCACTGACACTGAGGCAACATCCCAGTCTGAAGGCACTGGAAAGCCTGGCCACATTTAACCCCTGGGGTGAGGCCGCACCTGGTCAACCTAAGCTGCATGCAGGCTACAATTCTGCAAGGTGAGGACCAGCAGTGTGATATCTTGGGGGGCTGCTTGGCGTCTCCTGCTCTCTCCATGGCCTCTCAGAGGCTGGGGAGATTGCTCATCATGCTAGAGTTGCTGGAGAGAGGTGCTCTGGGCCGGGTGTTCAGTGCTACAGAGCTGCGGAAGCTCTCCCGGTAGCGCAGGGAGCTCTCTGTAGATGAGCCAGAGTTGATGTCTGTGATGACCAAGCAGTTCCCAGGCTTGCAAAGCCCAACCCTGACACAGCAGCAGCACAGCAGGTTCCCCACGGCACGGCGCACCTCCACGCTCCGGAGGGAATAAATGATGGGGTTAACGCCCGAGTTAATCATGGCCAAAGCCAAGGTCCAGTCCAGGCTGTGGAGGTGTGTGCAGGTCTGGGTCTCACAGAAGACGTCAAAGAGCAACAGGACGAAGAGGGGGCTCCAGCAAATGATGAAGGCTCCCAGGATCATCAACACAGTCTTAAGCAAGCGCAGGGACCGTTTGCGGCTGTGCCGAGAACTGATTTGCTTAGAACTGGCCTGGACCAGCTGGAAGATGGAGATGTAGAGGCCGATGATTCCCAGGAGGATGATGCTGAACATGATTACAGAGAAAAGGATGTAGTTCTTGGAGTAGAGAGGCAGGAGGACAGAGCAGGCATTGAAGTCACACAGACAGTTCCAGCCCAGCAACGGAAGCAGTCCAATGATGAAGGACAGCAGCCAGCAGGAAATGATCAGGCTGCGTAAGCGCAGGGTCTTGCTGGCTTCGTTCTCAGCAATCGGCCTTACCATGGCACTGTAGCGCTCGATGGCAGTCACAAGCAAGCTGAAGGTGGAGGCAGCCAGCGCGATGAAAAGGATGCCTTCCCTCAGGAACCAGAGCTGAGGTGAAAGCTGGAAAGTCTTCTTGCCTGAGAGGCAGAGATTACAAAGGTAAGCAATTCCTGCAAGCAGATCGCTTACAGTGATGCTGGCAATGCAGGAATAGACCCAGCGGCGGGCTCGCAGACAGCACAGGATGGCCAGCAGCACAAGCAGGTTCTCCAGGATGATGAAGCAGCTAATGATGGCAAAAGTTGTGCGGATGAGACCCATTCCCTCATCCCCAGTCTGCCGGTTGGTCAGCTTGCCTGTGAAGTTGTAGTGCTGCAGGATGATGTTCACATTCGTCTTGGCAGCCAGCTGCAGGCAGGAACCTTTCCTGTCAAGCATGTCAAGTCTGAACTCAGGATATTGAGCATAGCCCAGTGAAAGGGGAAGGGAAAGATTCACCATCCAGCTCAGCTCTATACCATCCATCTTCTGAGGTCAGCAACCAAGGGATGCACAACAGAGCAAAGGTTTGAGGCAGGCTTTGAGGCAGAGCAGACCCTCTGTTTGTGGGTTGGAGGCAGCTGTGAGACTGCCACACAGGACCAGCTCTGATCCCAGCAGTCCTACCCAACGTGGAGATTAGTTAGAGCCGTGTCTGCCAGCCCTGCGGCACTGAAAGAGCAAGGGGAAAGGAGGGTGAGGTGTTTTGTAAGTCCACACATGAACATGGGCTTCCTGTTGTTTAATAAAGTTTCCTGTTGTGAACATTGACATTGTTTCTAACAGCTATCATAACTTCTCAGTAAGGGTCTGGCTAGTCTTAGCTTTGCTGTGGTTGTAAAGGTGGGACACAAATGAAATAATGTCTTAGGCCCCTCTTTGAGTTGGGACAGGTTGGGTCAAATGGGTAACACCTCCCACCTTGATGGGTAGAGTCTGTTGGGCTGAACAAAGCCAAGTGCCACCTAGACAGTCTGAGACACTAAGCGCTTTGCCTTTTGTGGCATTAAATCCACCCCTGAGCCTAAGAGAGCAGCTGCCTCTTCATCAACAGCCCTGTTTACCACCCATGCCCAGATGCACCCTTCTCCAGGAGAAAGCTCCATGCTTTCACCCCTCTGAGCTCTTCTGTGGGCACAGTTCCCATCAGTCTCCATTCAAGTCCTGCCCTGTCAATGCAGCAAGCCCAGGCACCTGTGTGGCTGCAGCAAGGGCTCAGCTCTACCCAGTTCAAAGGAAACCAGTTGTTCAAAGCCTGTGTGTGCCCCATTACAACCTCCACTTTCAGGTCTCCAAGCATCTGCTACAGGTGGATCAGGATCTTCCCACTGACTAGGTCACAGATAGAGGCACAAAGCTCCTGCCTGTGCCCAGCATTGCAGAAAGCACAAGGAGCTGTGCTGAGACCAAAACCCAGGGGTCCTGACATGATTGCAGTGTTAATGTCTATCATTGACCTATTCCCTGCATCTGCAAAACTTGACTGGAGAGAAAGTCTTGCAATGTGGTATTCCCAACCTGTGAAATTTTCCGCATGACTCACCTGTCATGACTGGCCTGAGGCTCTTGCTGCCAGAGGGAAGGTCAGCAGCTAGCTGTGCTCTCCAGCTGCTTGTCTGAGGCCCAGCACAGAGTAGGTAGTGGGGAGGGCTCCTTATGCAAAATGAGTGAGACTGCTACCTACCAAAGTGGAAAAAGGGAAGTTACAACATCAACCACATTTCTGTGCAGGATGGACCCCACCCAAAACAGCTGCAAAGGGGCATAGAGAAAAGAAAGGCAGAGCACCTTTTAACTCTGGATCTCAACAGAAGCTCTGCCCTGCTTTCACCTGTGTTCTCAGTCCAGATTGGCATAAGCCACAGAGAGGTCCCCAGGTTGAGAGCAAAGAGCAGTCATCATTTCTTCCATCAGCATGGCAAGCAGGGAGTTGTCCTGGGAGTCCATCAGCTGCTTGATGCGTGGACAGGTCCTAGCCTGGATCGCAGAACAGACAAGTGGAAAATGCCAAGGAGGTTCCTGCTGCAGGAAGTCATCATGTGCAAGCAAGAGTGATTCTCATCAAAAGCTGAGGGCTCCATCCTCCACATTCACACTTTCAGATGGTGTTTTGGACTTTTCTGTCAGCAGCATGGAAATAAACCCATGCTGATAAAGTCAGGAGATGACCCCAAGATTGAAAGAGCGGAAATCGGCAAGAAGGCTAGGCCATGGGTGCATCTCAGTCCAGAGAAGTGCAAGGTTGCACACCCAGCACAAAGAGTACACTCTCAAATCAGTGAGGCAGATGCTCCCAGAACCGCACTGGAACCAGAAGGGTTGATGTGATTGTTAGACATCATCCCTGCTTTATTCTTGCTTCAGGCTGAGCCTTCAGCTAATGTGTCTGCTCAGGACAGCACTGATGTGTTGTACCTAAAAGATTAGAAGATGAAGAACCTTGCCTTGTCAGGGGCCCTAAGTAGCTTCTCAGATAGCTGGCAGCATGTGAGCAGTCTCAGGAAAGAGATACCTGATGGGAACAAGCCCTTTGTCAGGGAGATCTGCAGAGAGTGTGTGGCAGGTGGGAGGCAAATGTTCTCAGTTGCAGGAGGGATTGAGGCCGCTGAGCTGCTGGGACAGCTCAACACACTCACCCATGGTGTGCCAGGTCCTCTGGACCAGCAAAAGATCAGAGGCTATTCCTAAGGCCCCTTCCACAAGCACATCAGGTGCTGCCTGAAAGGCAGGGCTGGTTGTTTTGTCAAGAGCTGTTCCAGTGAGACAAACCCCTGTCCTTTGCTCTGTCCTAGCACCTGGCTTATCTGACCTTTCCATAGTGGAGGGACCGGGTTCCCACACAGCACGCCACAGTGCCTGAGCTGCGTGCCAGCCCTTGCTGCTGCCCTTCCAGCATCCTCTCACTTCTGTCCCCCCAACAGCCTGCCGAGCTCCCTGCCTCAAGGCCACACGTATCACCACACACCTCAAACACTGCTCCCATCTTCCAGCAACTCAGGGCAGGGTCCCATAGCCTGGAGGAATCTGGGTCCCCTCCACTCCATGCAGTTGGCCCAGCAGAGCAGAGCCTTCCTGGCTGGCACAAATCCAGCTGTGTCCCCCTGAGCTACTGCCGCAAGACCCGAGGCAGTGAGTCCCCGGCTCCATGGCTGGGGGCAAATGAGGCTCCTTCTCAGCTGGGCACCCACACAAGGGAGGGTTCCTGTTGCTCTGCAGTGGCTCCCCATTGCTATCTGCACAGATGCAGGCTGTTTTATCTTGGTACTTCTCCTTTGCTGCCATTTCAGTTCAGATGTTCTTTCTTTGAAATGAAGGGGGGTGGAGGAGGGACACCCCATCCTGCAACGTTTCTCATCTCTTTCCTTCACATCAAGACCACAATCTACTTGAAACTGCCTGATAGCTGCCAAGTGCTGGGCTTGGAAGGACCAGGGGAGGTATGGGGACTAGCTGCAGCCCCTCAAACTCACTTCCAGAGCTGTGGTCATAGCAAGTATTCATGGATGCTGAGATGAGGCGCCTTAGCAGCGGAAGCTCTGGAACCCACCACAGCCTGCTCCTGCTGAGGCCAACAGAAAGACAAAAGTGCCTCAGCCCCAAAGGGAAGATTTTGTCTGCAGACACGGATGACCAAAGAGGAGCAGAGCAGGAGAAGCCTGGAGGCCAGCTCCCTGGGTTTGTGGCCAGTGGCATGTCCAGTCACTCCTGCCCCGAGACCATCTGCTCCCAGGGGGGTGTCCATCTCCATACTTGGAGGGGGAGGAGCGGGGGGAGGGTGGCCATGAGCAGCTGCAGCGGAAAGACAGCAAGCTACAAATGCAAGATAAAATATCAGTGATTTCTGTTGAGGTTTTCCTGATGTGCTGCTGCAGAATCCTGATTAAAACTTGTATTTTGCCCCAGCTGGCTCATGGGCAGCTGGCATCTCCATCTCTGTCCCACAAGCCTCCCTCTCCACTTCCCCACCCACCCATCCTGTCCCCGCCATGTGGCCCCAGCGCAGCCCGACATCAGCCAAGGCATCCATTTGCCCACAGGTGTTTTTCTGCTCCAGGAAGGGTGGAGCTGTGGGGGTTTAAAAATGACTGATCACTCCTGGCAGTTGGTTGGTTGGATTTTCCAGCTTTGCGCTCTTCTACTGTGTAGCAGCAGATGGTCGTCTTTCCAGTGGCACATCCCAGTTCCCAATGTGGCAGGATGCTTCTGGTCCCAAAGAAGCTGGGAAGAGTCAGCAAGGCCCCTCTGACTTGGGCTGACACCAAACCCTGGAGACTCGGCTCTTCACAGTGCTCAAAGAATTGTTCCAGGCACAGTTGTTGTGCCTGGGTGTCAGTTCACTGAAATGGGGGGTTGGTGACAGTGGGTCTCTGTAGAAAAGGAGTCTCTGCAGTACATCCCTGGATTTTAAGGAAAACAAGAACATGAAAGAGAAAGTTTCAGGATCATCTCCTTCAGGCCGCATTAACGACCTTAAATGGCAACGGGTTTTGTTGTTGTTTTTTTTTTCTTTAAGTGGTTTTCTTTAGAAACTTGCATTTCCTCAATGCAAATCATTAACCAGAAAGCAAACAGCTTTATAAAATTTCCCTTCTTACCCCCCCAAAAAGTAAAATTACTTGGAAGTCATCCCAATAAAAGACGTCATCAGTGGGCCAGCCCAGACCCTGTCTCCCACAGTATCACACTTTCCCTCCTTTGTGGCAGGTTTGAGATTTTGACGTTTTGACCAATCTACAGTGAAAGGCACTGAGAATTTCCAGTGCTCAGTGCCTGTAGGATGGAAGATTTGGAGGTGCTCATTCTTCAGCATCCCTCCAGAATGAGCATGCCACACAAGCAAACTCCTGAGTCTTTCTGCTTCTTTACAGCGTGGCACTTCATGCAGCTCCTGACAGCCACTGGCAGTTGCCAGGGCAGCAATCCCTCCTCTGCTGGACTAGCTCAGTGCCTGGTCTCCAAACACCATGCCCAGCACCGGCTCTCCTGCTGTGGCTGGGACGAGTTCAGCTTCCCCCTAGCACCTTCTGTCCTGTAACCATGTCTCCAGAAAGAAGGGAGCTGCAGGGTGTTCCTGCCAGCCCCACTCTGTGTGGCATGGTCAGCCACAGTCAGCGTGGTGTGACCAAGGCCATGAGGCTGCTCCAGAGGCCTGGCTGCAATCTCTGGCCTTGACTCCCCTGTGCAGGACCCACAAAATCCCCCTCCTTGTGAGCTCATCAATGCTGCTTTGCACCCTCTAGGTCTAGGTCAGGGTCAGTGCCAGACTTGTCCCCACAAGCTCACAGCTGAGAGCTGTGTATTCCCAAGTTCATGCAAGGACAGCAGGGAGGAACCAGTCCTCGCTCAAGAAATGGGGCAGGGAGAGCTCATCGTAACCAGCGGGGTGCTGCCCGTGCAACGGGCAGTTGGCAGGGGTGTGGTGCCAAGCACCACGCAGAGGAAATTGGGTGGTTTGAACCTAACCTGAGCACTGCAGAGGAAGGACAAGTAACACACCTCCCTGTGGTTAGTGCTGCCTGGCTGGGGCAGAGCATTTACTGGCAGTGAGGCTGGTGCTGCTGAACTGTTTGGAAAGTATAAATTTATCCCAAGCTCTGCTGCTTGCCATCCTGCGCACCACTTCCTCCACCTGCTGTTTTTCCTTCTTGCCTGTTATACACAAGAATACTAAAGCAGTTTGGGGCAGAGAACTGCTGTCTGGTTTTTAACTGTCTGCAGGGTAGCCTGGCCCCAGTGCTGCTGACCCACTGGATGCTGCAGAGCAAAAAAGTAAATTTCAATGGTCCTGAGCATCTGAGCTGGGAGCTTTCAGCTCAGTGCCACTGGGAACAAGGAGAAAGCAAGACCTTTGCACAAGGTTACTGCAGGATACAGAGTCATGGAGAGAGCTGCTGCTCACAGAGAGAAACTAGGGATCAGAGTACAGTGGGAGCCCTGTATTTGGCAGTGTGGTTTTAATCCAACAAAAGCCCTGATGCCCAAGGGCTAGCATTCAGGATAGCCCATAGTCCTAGACCTCCCTGTCCAGGTTAATATAGCCCCACCATGAGCCTTGTGGCTCTTCTGGTGTGCTGGAGACTGCTCCAGGCAGTAAGAGAGGGACATACTTATCTGTTGGCTTGTTTATACCTACATACATACTCTGTGTTTCCAGGAAAAAGTTTCAGGGTTTTTCCATTCTTATACTGCAGCTCTTCCTCTAACACCCTCCTCCCAGCAATGTAGACTTGTGTCGGTGTGGGCGGCACGGAGCAGCACGCAGTCCCCAGGCAGGTGCAAAGGAGGAACTTTATTGACAAAACACCCGGCCTTTTTATGCCCTTAGTCGACCATTAGTTTACATACTTTTTAGGCACAACAAACCCATTTTTACAAACCACCAACCACCACGGTGCAACCACACAGCACGCCTCGCCTCCTCTGTTCTAGCTGAGTCACTCTCCCAGAGCCCTTCTCTGCTTAGCCTGAGTTACCCGCTGGAGCTGTGATTTTACCAGGCCCTCCCTTACAAAGCTGCACCTATCGGCTACATAGACAGACAGGCAGATCAGCCTCACTGCCTCCCTGATGCCCTCCTGAGATACCTTCCCTGTCAGCTTGCCTGTATGCTCCCAGCATGAGTACCCTGCTGTTGGCTTGCCCAGAGACCCCCAGCTTTGATCCCTGGCTTGGAACAATGAGGGCTGGCACAAGCAAAAGGGAAGGAAGGGCTAGGAGAGGTGAGTGTTGTGCCTCTCTGAGCTGTGAGCAGGGCGCTGGAGGACATCTTATCCGAGATGGCAAAATCAGCCCAACACCAGCTTGCCAGGTACACTGCAGGCAGAGGCAACAGCAGCATCTAAGCACTGTGCTTGTGCCAGGCCTGATAGTGCTGCCCATGCAGGGCATGTCTGCCAGAAGCAGCACCCTTATTGCATGCCAAAGGAGTTTTTAGGACAAGTCTTCCTCCTGATCCACTTTCCTTTGCTGGGAGCCTTGGAGCTCTGTGTGCTGCTTAACCTGAAAGCACACCCAGTAGGAAGCAAAGCTGGTCATGTCTCGGACAGGCATAGCTGTTTAAACCACTTCTCACAGACCTATGTAAGGACTGGCAACCAAAGACTGCTCCAGAGAGGGTGATTTAGGATTAAAGCATATCTCATTTTCTTCTGAAGTGATGTGCAGGCCCCTGAGGAGTATTGGCAGAAAGCAGCCCAGGAAACAGGCACATAGACAGGGTCTTTGGGTAGAAAACTCTTCCATAGCAGGACCAAGGATTCAAGGGGTTAGAGAGAGTGACATTGAAGCCTCAGAGTGGCTTTCCCTATAGAGATGTGTTCTGTCCCGGTTAGAAGGCAGAACTGTGTCCCACCTCCCTTATCCCTCATTTTCCCAGATAGAGAGGTAAATAAGGAAGGCAGGGGGAATGAAAACCTTGCACCAAATTGAAAGTTAACAAAATGAAATATATTATTTAACAGGGAACAGAAAGGAAGAACGGAAGGGGTTTAACAGGGTACAGAAAGGAAGAAGGGTAGGGGTTTAACAGGGGAGGGGGGTTGTAGGAACAACAAGGTAAGGAAGATTAAACTTCCAAATATACAAAACCCAAGTGCTATGCTGAGGCTCCCCGGTGCTGGATCTCGCTGGATTGAGGTGGATTGAAGCTGGAAGCACAATCCTTGGATGTGGATGGAGGCAGGGAAGAGTCTGTAGATCAGGCCCAGGTCTCCAAGATGGCCACGGCCACGTGTAGCACAGGGAGCAGCAGAGCAGCATGTGCCCAGGTGCAAGGTCAAAGGAGCAAGAGCAAGAGGCAGAGGCGTGCCTTTCTCCCCTTTTTATAGACCTTGGCAGGAAGTCCTGAAGACAGGAAAAGGGGAGTGGGAATAGGACAGGTGTACGCCCCTTTCATTCAGGCTTGTACCTGGTTTAGGGTTTCAGATCTCCACCCACCAGGGGCAGCAGGTTTCAAACCATTACAAGATGAAAGAGCAACTACAGTCATGGCATATGCCAACAAAACATGAAGTTACCTGACCACCCCCAGGAACAAGTGTCATGAGCTACTGAAGGTACAGTATGCAACAATCTGATTGCCAGAGCTTGAAGACACCATGCTTAGAAACAGGTAGATGTGATTTGTCCTGCAGCCACACTGGGGGATAAATGCTAAAGCACACATGAAAAATACCATAGGACACCCCTCCCAGTCAGCACCCCTGAGGCTTTGGGATGCAACCAGGCTCCTGGCCCTGGCCTTTCTGTCCTGCTTTATCGCTCACCAATCACAGCCTCCAGGCACGTGGGGCACACAAGCAGGCTGGGGAGCAGAGATGCAGATAGACCCGCAGGGATGCTGCGCCGCTCTGATTAGCACAATCAGGCCATCACACATGGTTTCCTGGCTGCTGGGTACAGCTGCTCCCAGGCTATAAAACCAGCTCTTGGGCATTAGGAGACTCAGACTTCCACACATCTTGGAAGGAGAGTCCAGCTGTGGGAAGAGATGTGCCAGCCCCAGCAACAGTTGCTGCTGGCCCTGCTGCTTCTGCTTTCCTGTCCATGGGCCAATACCAGTAAGCTGGGGTGCCACAAGCTAGCACTGGCCTGGGCACTGACCTCAGCAGCCACCCACTCATCCTGCGGTGGGGTGTCTTTCAGGTGCTCTGCGGGGTCAGATTGTGGGGGGCCATGAGGCTAAGCCCCACTCCCACCCATACATGGCATACCTGAAGGCAGGGATGTATGCCTGTGGAGGCTTCCTGGTGGCCCCTGACTGGGTGATGACAGCCGCCCACTGCCTATCTGGGTGAGTACTTCATACAGAGGCTTTATACTTTTCCTCCTCCTCTAATCCATGAGGTCCATCACTGGAGTAACTTTGGAGTAGGTTCCTCTTCCTTCTGTGCTGAGCAGCTCTCTCCACCTGCCTGCAAAAGCAGAAGGACACAGGTGAGACCAAACTTGCTTTCCCCTTCTCCCTTTTGCTCCCATGGCCAGGAATATCACAGTCATCCTGGGGGCTCACAACGTCCACGAACCAGAAACTACTCAGCAGGTCCGAGGAGTTATCAAATACTACCAGCACCCGGAATACAACCCTGAAACCACGTCCAATGACATCATGCTTCTCAAGGCAAGGCAGTCCTGCAGCAGGCAGTGGATCAGAGGGTTGAGTGGGGCTGTGGATCTAGCAGGGTCTGAGCAGAGCAGACTTTCTTGCTGTTAGCTCCTTCTGCAAACCATCAGCTGCTTCTGCTCATGATTGCTGGAGCCAGGCAGGAATGGGAGGGACCTGAGAGGGAACCATGGGCAGGGTTTGGAGCCACATGTCCTATTCACAGCAGCTCACCAGAGCTTGCAGTGCCATACGTCCTGCTGGGCCTCCCCCACCCCTGCACGTGAAGTGCCCGTCAACTCTTCTGCTCGTAGCCTTCTCCAAAAACTTTGCTTTCTCCCAGCTGACAGCAAAGGCAACTCTCAATGACTATGTCAGGACCATTCCACTGCCCAAGACCAGCAGCGACCTCCCCACAGGCACCAAGTGCAGCATAGCTGGGTGGGGCCGAATCGATAATGACCGTGCTACCGACAAGCTCTTTGAAACCAAAGTCTCCATCTACAGCCGCAGGAAGTGCATCCAGTTCTTTCCACATCTCAACACCGGCATGGTCTGTGCTGGCAGCTTCCATGAGCTCAAGGATTCTAGCCAGGTATGGGCTGCTGATGAGCTGGGGGCTTGGCCTTGTGGCAGGCAGGCTCACTGGTATCAGAGGCTGCTGCTGGCACAGTCTTAGCTGGTTCCTAGGGGAGGTGATAAGCCTTTCATTTGTAGCTCCCATGTAGACCAGTTCTCTGGATGCTCTAACACCACAGCCCATGCACAGGGCCAGAGCCCAAACTTGTTGGCTCCAGAGAGCTCCTCCATGGGCATGTGGGGCAGGAGCAGAGCCACAGATCTGGAGCAGTGACAGAGCCCTACTGGCAGTGCCTGGGCAGGGAGAGACCAAGGTGAAACCTGTTCCCACAGGGAAGAGGCCTCTAAAACCAGTCTCTCATCTGTCCTCAGGGAGATTCTGGTGGACCCCTGGTATGCAATAAGGTGGCACAAGGTGTCGTTTCCTTCGGGTATGACAACCCGCCCGGGGTCTACACCCGCATCTCCAACTACCTGCCCTGGATCAAAAACATCATGAAGAAGTAGCCACGGTGGCACTTGCTCCAGCACTGGTGCAGCCCTGGAGACTGCACTGGTTTCCTTCCTGCCCCTGCTGAAGGCTTGACTCCCTCCTTTCTCCTTGGGAACCTGTGACTGATCAGTGCACACAAGGGTCCCCTTCTTTCTGTTCCGAAGCTGCTGGCTGCCCCTTTCTCTGCCCATCTCAGGCAGCCAGTTCAGAATCATCTTAAATGCCTCTGGCAGATACAGGGATTGTCCCAGATGGCACCAGGAAGAGGCTGTGCTACAACAGACCGTTTCCTTCAGAGATAACCTTGTCCTTGCTTCACTTAATCATGCACAGTAAACTCAGAGCTGCATTTCCCAGCGTGTGTCTTTCTCATACCTTCAACCAAGGGAGAAGGGAGGGAGGGTCTAGCTGGTGACAGCAAGAGATCAGCCTGTTGGGACAGAGGCAGGAGAGCCTGACTCTTTCCACGGC
>NW_008600005.1:13738-20082 GCF_000691845.1 Merops nubicus
CGAATCCTCGCTGGGAGCTTGGTGGTGTGCTTCTGTCCCTCTCAGGAAGCCAGTCCCAGCAGTACAGCATGAACAGAGACTGGTTTAGGAGTAGCATAAATCCAAAAGGGCTTACGACTCCCCTTTCACCTGGGTGATGGTTAGAGGCAAGTTCCTACTCCCCACAAAGGGTGCTCTAGCACCATTTTCAGACAATCCCTGCACTACAGTCTGAAGAACTTACACCAGCCCCTTCTTCCATGGTCTGCGCTGGATGCAAAGCAACCTGTGTGAACTCTGAGCCCTGGTCTTTGTCCCAGCTAGTTCCTGATTGCATCTCTTGTATACAGACAGGAGAATGCTGGACACTTTCCTGGAGAAGATGACAAGGGGCAGAGATGGTGCATTGGTCAATAACTGAGCTGCAGAACTCTCTGGTGCAGGATGACAGATGTCTGTGCATGTTCAAGAGGAGAATGGGACTGGTTTTCAGTGGAGAAACCAGGGGGAAATTTTAAACACACAGAAACTGTGCAATTTAAGGGAATAGGATTTTTGCCCTGTTCTGATTGACTTTCTGAAGCGCCCACTAGCCACCACTGTCAGAGGGAGGAAGTGGCCTGCAAGCTGGCCCTGGGTGTCTGCTCTGAACTTCCCCCTGTTCTTGCCTGGGTTGAAGGGAAAATATGTCACCTTTTCCTTCAGCACCCATCCCACCCTGGAGAAACTGAGAAGGGTCCACAGCTTGGGCTTCTGCTAACAGCTGCTATCAGCTAAGAAATCTGCAAGTGAAAAGGCTGAAATTGCTTATCTGTGTAGTACAAATCTTCGTCTCACATCAGGGTTTTCCTTGAAGCTCCAGCTGCTGCAGTCTTTGCACGAGAATGTCAGCTTTCAGCTTGAAAATGGGGTTTGCCCTGTGGCACTGCGGGCAGATGGGAAAGCAAATTTACTGGCAGACAGTGAGGGCAGCAAAGACGTATCAGCCCCATTTTGTCATAGCCAGGGAAGGAACCGCTGCTGGGGTGAGCACATGGACAGGCTCATCTTCCATCTCTCGCTGGAGCCTGTGCGCTGGTGCCAGGCAAGGGGACATCCTGGGTGGGGACTATCTTCAGTGGCTTGCTACCAGCCATTCCTCCAGCATGGTCCCACTCACCAAGGGCTGGAGGAAGAGACAGCTGCTGCAGGGTCTGGTCCAGGGATGACAGATCTCTGCCACACACTGCAGAAGGGCACCTGGCACTTGTTTGGCATTTAAAAATCACTGATTGCCAGGGTGGGGGTGGCTTGGATATGAGTCTTCCCAGAGGAACAAGACCAACTTCAGGGAGACATGTCATTGGGTTATCTCTAGCCAGTGAAGGGTCAGAATCCCAAACCTTCACCCCTGTCTTCTTCCACCCTCAACAAATCAGAGCGAAAGTGAGCCCCTGACCCAGGGGCAAGGAAGTGTTCTCCTGTCTTCTCTCACATTGGCTGGTAAGAGACAGCAAGCTTCCCAGTTTAATGTTGAACAACAGTTATATCTGGTGAAAAAAAAAACACATTATATGGTATCTTTTGCTGTCCAAAGCAAGGCCTAAGTCAGCAGCTGGTGCAGAACAGAGACCTCGTGGCAGCAGCAGTCCTGCTACTGTGCACCACGCTCACGAAGCCACCACAACTTCTTGTCCTCACATAGGCACGACCAGTGTGGTGTTATAAATGCATTCACACCAGTTTTGCTCTATTAGCCAGGACCACACTTAATGAGAAAGAGAAGAAGGGTCCTCAACTGTCATTGCACAGTCTTTGGAACTGCTACATCGAGTGAAAGAAATCTTGTTCTTGCAGGGCTCGTGATAAAAATCAAGAGAGTTGGCAAGTGCGCTACAAATACGAGCTGCAAGGGAAGAGCACACTGGCAGGCAAAGTGGTGAGGGTGGGTATGCTCCCTCCAGCTTCCATCTCAAAGGCAATGAGTTAAAATTGGCTTTGGATTTCGAAGGGTATCAGATACCCTAGATCAGGCCCAAGATGAAGGTGGGTTGACACCCAAGGCTAAGGCTGACTGAATTCCCCCCTCAGATTGCTGAGGCATGCAATTTGCAGATAGATTAATCAGATGAGTCTGACTTCTGTGGTTTCCTGGAGTCTAGTCTCAGGCTATAAAGCCTTGCTGGGAGCAGGACGAGACCCCAGCTGCAGCCTCACCTCCAAGGGATCCACTGAAGCTGAGAACTATGATGAAGCACCTGCAGAAACTTCTGCTCTCCCTCCTGCTGGTGACATGGGCCTCAGCTAAAGACAGTAAGTAGAGTGGCCTGGAGGCGAGGAGAGGGCTGGAGAAGGAAAAGTCCCAGTGCATCCTGTGCCCTGTGTCCTCCCAACCCCTCATCCTCCATCCCATCCATTGCAGATTATTTCCTGCATCAGACGAAGAGAGGAGGTGAAGGCAAGACCCACCCCATACCCTACGTGGCCTATCTGCAAGGAAAGAACAATGGTTTCTGTGGAGGCTTCCTAGTGGCCCCGAACTGGGTGATGACAGCGGCTCAGTGCTTCAGGTAAGTTTTTGTTATGTCTGTATAGCACCTGGCACAACAAAATTGTCGCACTGCTGTGATCTGGGAAACACCTAGGTGAAGGTCAAACAGTTTGAATCACATCCTTCACAGCTGTGGCCAAGCTCTTTCCCTAGCAAGGAGTGCACTGCTGGGACAGGGCTAGCACCTAAACAGCAGAGGTGTGTCTGCAGCTCTCCCTTGAGCCATCCTTCCCCATGACCATATCCAGCCCATGTTCAGATACTTACCTTTTATTGCTTTATTGTCCCTCCGTGATTAATTTTATTCTTCCTAGACTTTAACAATGACAAGTCAGATTGGCTTCTTCCCTTGTTGTCACTGACCTACTGGCATAGCAGGGATTGCTGGTGTCAAGTTTTGCCCTTTCTGCCACCAGACCTCCAAGACTGTTATCACAATTTGTAATCTCTTACAAGCAAGCTGCTTGCCCAGCTCTCTTCCAGACCTTCAGCTGGAGAAACTAGGACATGGGCAGGCAAGAGGGATTTTCTAGATGTGCATGACTCTGTGTAGCTACTACAGTCCTCAAGCCTGACAGCTCTGCCCCAGTGCCAGTAAACCACACTCAGGAGCACTCCCTACATCTGAGCAGCAGAAAAGGAGCAGAACCCAGGAGCCCAAATGCTCAAGTCCTATCTGCTAGATTGAGACAGACTCCTATCCACACCCAGAGTCCCTCCCAATTTTCCTAAGGCAGCCCTTTCTGTGGATGGTGTAGAGGCCAGTCCCCGTCCATCGTGCCATGGACTTCCATGAGCTTAGGAAGCCTGGACTAACAGTCTATATATCTTAGTATGCAGCAGCAACATTGGACCAAATACACTCAGATTGAGGTCCAGAGGTAAAGTAACCTTTGCAGAGCTCAAATCTGTCAGACAGGAGCTTGCTCTGCCTCTTGGCTGGGTAGGCACACTGGCAGAGCTCCTTGCTCTTACAGATCTTCTTTAAAGCCCAGCTGGTCTCTCCTGGTGATGGACCTGAGAGATGTCCCTGAGAGATGTCCCTCACTGTTACCAGAGAAGACAGGAGGAAGCTAATGATATACACTATGCTTGGGTTTACCAGACACAAACCTCTGACTGTCATCCTTGGAGCCCACACAATACAGAGGAAAGAGGAAAGCTGGCAAACGTTTGAAGTCCAAGAGTATCACCGCCATCCAGACTACATGGATCCTAAGAATGGAAATGACATCCTCTTGCTGAAGGTAACTACCTGCCTGGAGCACCTGCATGGTCCCATCTGCCTGACGTGTAGGGTTGAGCTGTAACCCTGGAGCAGGAGGGGACAGCCTTCGCCACAGCATTTGCAGACCAATCACTTATTTCTGTATTTTCTGTCCCCTTGCCCAGCTGAAAGGCAATGCCACCAGCAACAGCTACGTTAGGACCATTTCCTTTCAAACATCAAAAGTCCCTGATGGGACTGCATGCAGCATAGCTGGCTGGGGCTACAAAACACCCACTGCCACATTACGCAAAGGCACCGTCACCATCATCAAACAAAGGGACTGCCTCAGCGTTTACCCTACACTTGCTGACAAGATGATTTGTGGCCACAGTGTATCTGCCTGGGTACCTGAAAAGGTCAGTCTCTGACTTCGGAAGTAGAAGGCTCTGGGGGAGGTTTCAGCCAGGTGCTGGGCACAAACCTGATCTGGGCTAAAAAAAATACACTGAAAAAGTACTATCTAAAATTGCTTCTTGCTGTCCCCTAACCCTCCCCCCACCACCATCTTGCTGCTTGCTCACCAGCATCCTTCTTTCTTGCCATCCTGGCACAAGAGGTGCCCTGGGTCTGGATCTCAAATGATCAGACCCTCAGAGGATCAGCAGTGTTCCAGACTGCAGGCATCACACTTGTGCTCAGCCCAGGGCAAAGTAGAAAGGACAAGGGGGTCCTTGGCTTCCCACAGCAGAAGACCTAGGAGTCTGCAACAGCACAGCAGGACAACTTGTCTGAAGAGGTGTTTGCCCTAAATCTCATAGCTGGTCTGCGTTTTGTAGTGCTCTGCAGCCAGCAGAAGGGCAGAAATGAAGCAATACTTTAAGCTTCGGCATTTGCCCAGATGTTGCTGTGTTGGGTCCTGTGCTGGGTCCCAGGCAAAACTGCCAATGGTCCCTTTTAGACCCAGAGCTCTCCACATGCATCGTGAGTCCAAGCTTCTCCTAGGGAAGCTCTATTCTGATATCTGCAGACTCCCTGTTCTTTGCAAATGCATCCATTTCCTGGGGACCTCACAAAAATCAACACTGATCTCTCTCCTCCATTTTTCAGACTGATGCTGGGGATCCACTCGTCTGCAACAACAAAGCCTATGGCATCTTCTCCTACAGGCATAACAATTGGCCTGGCTTTTACACACACATTGCTTCTTACCTTCCCTGGGTCAATAGTATCATGAAGTCAGCCTGACTCTACTCTCCCCGCAGCTGCTGCCCTGGAAAACTCATGCTTCAGGGCCCCATGCTCACCTGCTTTTTCTTCTTTTCTCCCTGAGAAGCATCTTCCACTGATCCTCATGGACATGGCAAGGACTTCTTTCTGGCAAAGCCATCCTATGGTAGTGGGGGGCTTGGCACAGAAATCCCACCTCAACAGCATTTGTTTTCTGAGCAAGCTGGGGAGTGCCCAGTTACACAGTGTGTGCTCCCACGCTTTGCTGCTCTGATTTACCCCTTTGTCAAGCTGCTTGTAGCTACAGCTCTAGGAAGGAAGCAGCAGGACAGCCCTGAGTGAGCTGACAGTAGCTGTTGGGATGTCTCCTGCCCTTTGGGGACAGCAGGACAGTTAGACTGTGGGGATCCAAAGAGCAGCCTCCTCACTGCCACTTGCATTTATGACACAAGCCCTGGGGCTAGAGGGTGGCCCCAGCTCTAAGGAGGACACTTTCACCTTCTGCTTCACTATCGTTGCTTTTGTCTCCTATCTCTGCTGCTGCCTCTTTTCTCCCTTCTTGCTGTAGCTTCAGCACTGTAAGAATACATAAAACCAATAAATTACATCTGCATTTGAGAGCCTTTTTCCTTCCATGATTTGGATTTCTCTCAGCTGCTGGCTCCAGTCCTGAACAGCTCAGAAGAAAAAAGACACTGCTCAACAAGCTGAGTCCCAAGCTGCGATTCTTCCCACCCACATCCACAATCCTGCCAGAATGGAGGGTCAGCCAGAGGCGGGGGCTTGATGTTTTCCCCTTTGAGCAGGCAGTACCTGGGACCAGCATGGCTTTGACAGGGACCACTGCCTCAGAGCCCCCCCAAACTACGCTGCCATCTCTCTGCAGGTTACCAGATACTGAGTTACTAAATGTAATCCCAAATGCACTCAGCCTGCCAAGAGCAAGTGAGAAGGAGCCTCACCAAGCCACCTCTTGAGCAGAGGACAGCAAGAGCACCAGTGCCAGCTGGAATTCAGCTACTTGGAATTTAAGATGCAGGCAGCCTTTCAAATCAGAGAGAGTGCAGAGGGGCAAATGCTCTGCTTCCTGGTAACCACAGCACCTGCCCAGCCCAAGCAAAAGCAGAGGATACCATGGTAGGTGCTGCCTTATTTCTCACTGGGGATGGGAGAGGCAGCCAAGAGAGACAGACTAAGAACAAGAGGCCTTACAGAGAAGAAAGAGGCAGGGAGCAGGACAGTTGTTTTGGAAAAGGGGAATCCCATGTGCCTGCCATGCTCAAAGGGCTGACTTCTTTACAGGAGCTTCACCCTAATGTCCCATTCTGCACTGAGAAGTGGTGTTCCTTGTGCCAGCTGCAGGCATTTGGCTCTGCAGCACATCCTGAACAGCAGGAA
>NW_008600005.1:20113-25545 GCF_000691845.1 Merops nubicus
CAGATATCCACTCTGGATCGGACAGAAAACTGCAGGGAGCCACAGTACAAGGTAGCAGCCTGTCCCTCTGACCCACAGGGCTGTGCCACATGTCTACAACATATGTCTGGCTCATTCTCAAGCCACATTCCCCTCATCCTCCACAGTGTAAGGTCCAGCTCACTTCCAGCTTTCTTCTGTAGTCAGACAACTACGTTCCTCCAGCAAAAAGGCAAATGCATTCCCAGACAGACAGCACTAAACCTGACAGTTTGTAGCCAGCACTGGAGTTTTCCAGCAAGCTTCCTACCTTCAATTGCCCCCTTCATGTACATCTTTACACAATCTCCCAAAACAGGCATGCACTCATGCCACTGGATGTCACGGTATAAATACAGCATCCTCTAAGACTATGTTACCACCATTTCATTCTTTCTTGCTGATTTCTACAGAAGAAAAAAAAAATTACCAAAGTCAGTGCCCTGTGTGTTTTCTGACCACACATAACACAGGGTGCAGAAAAGATCTAGACCACTTGCTCTGCCATGTGGATACAACCAGTCCACTCCAGAAGGTGATATCCTCAGGAAGCTTGAACACAAGTCAGCTGCACCAACTGGCTCAGAAGCAAAGGCTTTTGTCCTGGTTCAAGCCACAGACAACATGGACAGGCAGAACACTGACCCTCACTGTAAGCAAGATGACAACAGACCTCGTACAGGGAGGTCTCATACCTAGGCTGTAAGGCACTACTGCAGTACACCATCTCATCTCAGATCTCTGCCAGTCCACAAAAGACTAAAGTCAATCTGCAGCCCTAAAGGAAATTGAACTGGCAGTACTACTGTCCCTATGCTTTAACCACATTGCCATCCTTCTCTCCCCACAAGCCCCTGTAGCTTGTGATACCATTGTGAGAATGAGGCACAAACTCCACAGTCAACACTAACTTCATTGTGTCAAGAAAGAAAACACACCCAAATATTCAAAAGATTTTTGTGCCTGGAAAACAAGAGTGAAAGGCATCAGCTCGTTGGCACCCCATAAAATGGGAGATCTCTCAGTGCTGTGTATTTCACTAGCGGCCGAGTGCCCTAGTGACAAAGATCCTCCTGTGCAAGGTGCTATATATGCATGCAGCAGAATCAGTCCTCGCTCCTCCCTCTGCAGATGCTCAAGAAACACAGCTGAAGGCAACAGAGGCACGGACTTGCTCAGGGCTGTGCAATGGTGAAGGTGGGAGAACCCCCTGAGCACCCAGAGCAGCATTTCTGGCACTCATCAGCCAGTGGCTCTTCTCACATGCAGTCAGACGTGCTCCCTTCAGGTTCTTCCAGCCAGTGCTCTAGGGGACATACTGCCTCTATCACATGTGCTACGCCATGGCCCCTCTCAATTCTCCTCTATCCAATGCTGCTGACTGTCATTCCACAGAAAACCAGCAACTTTCCCACAGTGCAGCTCACCAAGAAGCAGCAATTTCAACTCCTGGCAGACTCATCTCTTCTCCCTCAGTATTTTGCTGATTTTGCTGTTGATCAGAATGACAGCTTTCTCCTCCCCTGATAGGAAACAGGGCACATGTGGTCACAGCAGAAGCACTGAGCCATGGAGGCTGGTGTTGAAAAGCAGCAGTCAGAGTGAAGGTTTTGTATTAAAAGAAAACCCCTAATGGGTTTTATTTTTCAAAATGTACTTCTTGGGAGTGTTTGCTGTTCTTTATGTTTGCCTTTGTAGGTGACTTGTTCAACCTCATACAGTATCTTTGGCAGCGCTAGATAGAAAACATTAGACCAAAGATTTTAAGATTCAAAGTACTTTTCAAACCTAGTAATCCAAAACATCTTAAATCCCCCCAGGTCATTCACTTGACTAAGAAAAGCTATAACTAAAGAAAATCTCTTCTGCTCTGGCTGAGGATGTTGCTCGAGAAGAGCACATTCATCCTCTGGCTCTTACATGCACACAGTGCCCCCTTAGGGTTAGCAACAGCACACGTTCCTCAAGATTCTGTCTGAACTGAAGTGATCCAAAACAACTGACCTCTAAAAAACCTTTTTCAACAAAGCATAGGATTGCAGTTTGGAAGTTAATTTGTAGCCAAGCTGACAAAGGTACCTCTTTCCCCCAGGGTTCTTTACAACATCTAATCTGCTCTGAATCAAGTGTTGCAAAGCTGACATCATGCTGAGACTTCTTTTCTAATCATGCCGCCAAATACTTTCCAGAATTCCAAGATGTTCTCGTTCTACATCACCTCTGCTTTGCAAAAATTCATTGAAGCCATCAGCTGTTTGCAGTGTTAGAGACTGAAGATCTGAGCCATTGGGAAGGAGCACAGCAGGAGAGATCTGCCTTCCAGCTGCTTCATATAAACACCATTTATTTCCATGGCCAGGAGCTGTAAAGACACACCTGAGATGAAAGGAGAAGCAATTTTGGGAGCAGTGCATAGGAGTGGCCAGTGACAACAGGTAATAATAACTAGCACTTGAACAGGAGTGCAGAAGAGCCCCAGGCTGCATCTATAGCCCCTGCTGAGCCACATCCTTGCCCATCTCAGGGTCAAGGCTATCCAAGGACAAGGCAAACCCCAAATTCTCTCATCTTTGCCCTTTTCTTCTGCAAGGGATTTTTTCAATATGAAAAAGATGGAAATTTATTTCCTTAATGTCTGGGCCCACCTATGTACACAAGCCCAAGGACCTGCTCTGGTGTTGGCAGTGATGTATAATGGCCCAGTTCAAGTAATTTGCAGCACTAAAACCTTACCAGAAAACTTTCCTGGCCCACAGTGTAGTTCTGACTTGCCCTTCCTTCCCAAGAGTCCCTTGAGAGCAGGCTGCAGGTGGAAGGAATTCTCCCAGCAGCAGCAGGCTGCTCCATGCCACAGTCACTCCTGGGGTTCCCAAGACTTCTTGCAGGACAGGGTCCTTACTGCACAGGACAAAGGAGCCAAGGGCCTCTCATCCCAGGCTTGGAGCTTGCGGTCCTGCTGGGAGTGGTTTGCTCAGCCAGTGTTTGAGAGGCCCTTGGGAAAGAGAGCAACTGTGAGCAAGCTGTGTGAATTTTTCTATTGGCTGCTGCTCCCAGTTGCCTCTTGCCCTGGGCCACTCCAGGACTGGCAAAGACCTGACCTCCTGCACATACACTGAGCGTGCTGTCCTGCTTCAGACATCGCCTGCACTGCCCCCCTGCAGCAACTACAGGCCACACACACATGTATGACAGCTGGAGGCTAAAGAGGCCAAAACACAAGGTTCTCACAGTCAGGTGGGAATACTAGGCACTAGTTTTAAGACTTTACCTTCTTCCTTGAAGAGTCTGGATCTGCCACTATGCTTTTTTTAAACAGGAGCATATTATACTCTTTGCAAAGAATGACC
Source organism: Merops nubicus (assembly GCF_000691845.1). NCBI lineage: Eukaryota > Metazoa > Chordata > Aves > Coraciiformes > Meropidae > Merops > Merops nubicus. The sequence goes on from NW_008600005.1 coordinate 23,479, forward strand.
CAACACATGACCCACATGGACTTGAAGGAAATAAATTACAAACCAAACACACCTCAATCAGCTACTATTTCATGCTTTCCAGCTGGTGAGAATGGAGGTACTGAGAAAAGCAATGTACATTCACTCTCAATTAGAAAATAAACATTAAAAAAATAGCAATGGCATAAAGACCTGTTGGTATTATAGCCAACAGGATTGAAGTGTGGTTCAAGACAACACGCAGCATCACAAGCTGTCAGCACCTGCAACTTCACTTGGACATTCAGTGACACAAAAGGGAGCAAAACATCCCTGGTTGCAACTTCCTGAAAACACAGGAAAATCTTGCACAGAGGAAGTTAACACATCCCTACTCACTCCCACCCGATTTAATCTGAAATTCCTGGGGAATGATCCTAGGGAAGGAGAATTAAATTCTATGAACTCTATCCCAGGAAATTCCTATGTGAAAGGTTTCACAATTATCCACCCCTGGACTCCTCAAGGTTCAAATTTAAGCAACATTTTATATTTCAGCCCATGTTGCTAACAAACCAGACTGGAAGCAAGTCTGTTCCTACGAACATTTCTTCTACTGGCAACATATATCCCTGCAAGAAATGGGCCTGAAACAGGCTGACGTTACAGCATGAGGCAGCAGTGAATACTGACAACTTCACCCCGCAATTCTACTCCAAAATCCTGTGAAATTTTAAGCCAAGGTGCCACCATTGCAACCCTACATCTTAAACCCCTGGTCAGCCACTTTTCACACCTCAGTTCACAATTACTAGTACAGTATGTTGTATATAGTTGTTGCATACTACACCTTTTATTTACCAAAACACACTTCGTTTCTCTGCCTCAGAGTCCTGATTTTCTGAGTACATTGCTGGCTGTGAGGGTAGAGTGTGCTTCAGTTGGATGCAGGTCCCACAAGCCAGCCAAGAAAGGTAGACAAGGGACAGGAGTGAAGAATTGCAGGCAGGACCACCAGAGCTTTTAGGAACAAAATTTATTCCAATTTCAAACAGAGAATTTATTTCAGGAGAAAGATATGAAAATCCATTTCCATCAGATATTTCTGTAATAAGGGTTGTTGCCCAGCAGTCAGAGTGGGATCATTCCAAGAAACAATCACACTCCTGGACAGGAATGAGACAGTTTGGAGCCTGAATAGATCCTGACACTGGGCATCTTATTCAGAAACTCCTTTACCCTACCCTCTTCCCTCCCCCCCACCCCAACACGCACAACAATACATGCATTGCAAATGACAAGGTTTAAAAACAGCATTTTATATAGTATCTTTTTAAATAGGATAATGTTTAAATTGTCTTAAATCAGGATCCTATAATATACAAGTATAACCAAATAATTTCCACCACATTGGCACTTGTAAAGAGTCTCTGGCACTACTAAAGAAGGGGCATTGGCACAAACCATACTCTTAAAAAACTGGGTGCTGCATAACACACTTTATCTCTGCTGGACTCTAACAACCTGGGCTCTGTACAGTACAAGACAATGATCAGCACACTCCAGAAGTACTTTTTTTTTTTAAACCAATAAAACACATGAAGAGAAACCATACTGAACGCAAGGCCAACATTGCTAGGAAGCAACAACAAGAGACCAAAGAATCCAGCTCCAGGAGAAGGGGAGACAGGCAGAGAGGGAAGGAGCTACCTGGCACGCTGAAGCAGGAAGGGGCTGTTGCTCACCAGGTACCAATCCACACAGAATGGTGCAAAGACCTGGGATGGTCCTCTCCTCACTGACTTCAAGTTTCAAACTGGTTCAAAGTATGTTGGTTTCTTCAGCAGAACAAAGATAAAAAGTGCACAAGAAGCAGAGGTTAGCCAAGAGACCACTTCCTCAGACTCAAGATTTTAGATTCTCTACAAGAACCCAATTCCACTGCTTTTCTGAAGGTCAATCTGTTGTCTCAACCTGCCGAAAATTCTGACTGGCCTCATTTTCACAAAAGATAATATAGGCAAATTTGGTTTAAGGTTTGGCACTTCTGCTAGGGCAGGCATTTGCCAAAGGGCTGGCCAACAGAGACATGAACCAGTTCTGCAGGAA
>NW_008600005.1:25576-35904 GCF_000691845.1 Merops nubicus
AAGCTGGAGGCACACAAGCTACTGCTTGCTAGGAAAAGCATGTGCTTACACTGGTATCTTCTCACATATTATCTAGTCCACAGACAATTCCAGATTATGTGCACAAGCCTGATCCATTCTTCCCCTAACTCAGAATGAGTTTTCAGGAACTCATGAGACAGCCATTGCATAAAGTTCTCCCCTTCCCTTTGCAATAACCACCATACCAAGTCAGTTACCAGGCTACACCAAGCAGTTGCTGAGTAGGGTACAGCACATGTCTAAGTCCTTGTGCCCGTAGCCTCCCACCACTCCCCACTACAATGCAGAGTCACTCTGCAAGAGACAGAAGTCAAGATCACTCCTCCAGTGCCAGGGCAGCAGCTCTTAAAGGGGAGGATATAAAACAAACAAATCTGATTCAAGTGGAAGTACCACCATCATTCACCTTGGAAAAGAAACTTCTGGGAAGTTACTTCCAAGAACCTGTATGTATCTCGGTGCCAGGTCCGTTGCTGGCAATAGTTGTAGTGTGAACCATTTACAAGAGGATCACAGAAGCGGAAGAGGCTGGTGCTGCCGTCTGCTTCAGATGAACAGCACTTGGAATACACAAAGATGATTATAAATTCCTTTTTATAGGACAGTTTCTACAAAATGGATCATTTTGGCATAAAGACAAAAAAGCAGTAAAATTGATGCAAAGCTGTCTGACACATGGGAATCCCTCTTATTCCTCCCAAGTGTTAAATGCAGGCCAAAGCATGGCTAGTCTAAAGAGATGCTGTGTTTCCCTCAGCACCACCACTCAGCCAGGCTGGCTCTTCAACTGTTGGTCCCATGGCTACTGTTCCAGCTTGAGCTCTCTAATCTTACTTAGCAGAGCTTGCCTGCTTCTGTAGTGCTCTGAGACATACAGAAGCTTCTTCCCTCAGCGATTCTGGAAAATAAGAGGGACCTATAAACAGAACTACTCAAAATTATGTCCCTCCACATTTTAGTGTTGTAGATCAAAGAATCTTAAGCATCTCAGACAATTAAGGTTTACTCTTACATGTTGTGCAAAACACTGATGTAGTGCTCTGTCTACAAAAGAGACAAAATATCAACAGCCCCCTTCAACAGTGCAACTCATTTACTCTTTTATCTACTGGCAGCCTGCTAGACTTCAAGGGGGGAATCTGGTTGCTCCAGAGAATTTGGACCCAATGCTACTTGATGGAATTGAAACAGAAGCATTAGTGATGGCAAAATGACACGCGTCCAGAGGTGGGTCAGGTCTCCCCATCTCCTCCTCTCTTTGCCTTGCCACTGCAGTTATCTTCCAGGCTGGTCTTCAGCATATTTATTCATTTGCCTCAACTCCTGGAAAAAGCTCTCTAATGTACAAAGGCTTCACATCTTTCTGCTTAGTGGAGTTTCATTTGGTATCTAGAATCCAGAACTGCTTCCACTCTACCTTCTGCCTGCACCAGCAACCCTGCTGCCTGCCTCTACTCTCCTGATAAATCGAAGTGCAACCACAGCAGGGCCTTCTGGATTCCATAGAAGCCACCTGCTCCAGCCACAACTGCTGTAACTTGATTATCACATGCACCCTGGAGCAAGTACCTGTGCAAGTCTTCCAAGGAGGATCCCAGCTCCTCTAAAGAGAAACGCAGCAGCATGTGCTGCAGGGGAATGCAAAACCAGGAGAGAAATGGCCACTCCCTCCTCCAAGAGCTATCCTCAGTCTCTTCAATTAAGAATCACACCTACATCCCTAAGTTTGCCACTCATCAACTCCAATTCCTTCTAAATATCCACAAGCTGGACAGGACTGAGGAATGCTTACAAAATCAGTCAACACACTGGCACAAAATGCAACAAACGAGGCTTGTTTGCTACTAGCAGCAAGAAAAGAACTAGAGGATGGCACAAGAATAATATTTTCAATCCACCCAAAGTCTGATGTTTAAATGCCACAATTACTCAGTGTGCTTTTGATATCTGCTGCATAGAGATGTTGCTCACTTGATGTCATATATTCTACTCAACAAAACAGTTTCTCTCTGCAAATTGAGCCTTGTGGGCATGTGTGGATGCGCTTGGGGGGGGCACGTGTGTGTGTGTATGTGTGTGAAAAAAAAAAGGAAAACAAAATAAAATAAAAAAAAAAAGAACAATTTAAGTCAGGCACTTCCCCAGGCTCAGCAGCTATTGCTCCAAGAGCTTTCACCATTTGTAGTCCATAAACAAAATACAGCAACACATAGCAAACTATGTATAGAACATCAATAATTTAAAAAAAAAAATAATCACAGTCTCCATACCTTTTATAATTGATAAGAAAAAATAACTCAGAACTAGAACATATAAAGAATGGAAAAGTGATGGCTTTTTGTTGGTTTGTTTTGCCTTTTTTTTTTTTTTTGCACAACAGTTGGAGAGCAATCGCTCCTCCCCAACGTTTCATCACAGTGAACCATGGAGCATGTCCTGGGGAAGGGAAAGAAGGGGCTGGGGGGAAGCAAGCAGGATTAGCAACTTGCACCAGAGGCACCCCATAGCACAAGGCAAAGGGACCAGTAGCATTCTGCACTCCCACAGTCCAGTGAATTCACAATCTCAGCTGGAAAGTTGTTTTTTTGTGGGTTTGGGTTTTTTCCTTTGTTTTTGGGTTGTTTTTTTTTTGTTTGTTTGTTTGTTTTTTTTAATATATATACCATGGGAATGAGAAGGGAAAAAAAGTGGCTAAGCAACACAGAAAAGCTCAAGATGAGACTGCCTTAGCTGTCTGGCAAAAAACTAAGAAGTAAGCAAGGTGCAGAAGAAATGAGGCATATCCCCGTTAACTGTGAAATAAAAGCAATTTGTTAAAAATATGAAATCAACTACTCTGTGGACAGAGACATGAGACTCCAGGATAACACTGAGCACTTGCCACTCCACAGATCAGACAATTTGCAATCATTACATCATCAAAAATTAAAACTTTTCCTGTCGTATTTAAAATTTCTTTTTTTTTTGTCTTTTCTTCACAATGAAGCCTCTCAAGGGGCCAAGAGCGGAGCAGGTCAAACCAGGTTGTACTCCTTCAGGTTGAGCTGTAGGATGGTGTCCTTGACAGCTGCAAAGACGAAACGGATGTTTTCTGTGTCTGTGGCACATGTGAAGTGAGAATAGATGATTTTATCGCTGTCAGGATTTAAATCCACGAACATCTTGAGAATGAACTCACGGGCTGCCTGTGCATCCCTCTGTGGGCCTGCAGCAAACAAAGAAACCAGTTAATGGATTCTGCTAAGCATATCCCCGTTTGATCCATCAGAATACTTGCTAGCACACTTCTTATGGGTTACAGAGCTATAAAGGAGAAATTAAGATCATTCATTGCATAAAAGTCCCAGAAGCTGAAGTGTCTTATGCTTTTCAGTTATCTAACCAAACCCAAGGAAAAGCATTTTGACAAGGTGTCATTTCAGACTGTGCTTTGATATGCAGCATTTGGTATAACCCTGTGTGTGCCATGCATGTTTATGAGATGACAGTGACAGATGCTGGATCTACAGAACACAATACTGTTCTCTGGAGACAGGATGTATATTTTTTCCTAATATACAGGTGGATCTTATGCCCTGAAGGACACAAGTGGAGGTTTTACAAACAAGAGTCTCCTTCGGCCAAAACTGCAGTCTGTCCTGTCTGGTCAACTCACAGGAGCTAAAACTTGGCTATTTTTTGCCAGTATTTGCTTCAAATTGCTGACAAGTCTTCAGAAAAAAAAAAAAAAAAAAAAAAAAAAAAAAAAAAAAAAAAAAAAGTAATCTACCGGTACTTCTTTCACAGTACTGGTGTTGTCACATTCTCCACAGCAAGGACCATCTCCTGAGAGGAGGTCTGAGGAGCCATCACCCACTCACAAGCTGTGTCGCAGCCCTGAAGGAGCTACAGTAAATGCTTGTATGAAAAAACTGAAAGTGTGCGACACTTCCTGATGTTGTGATCCTGTCCCCAGGCATTAAGTCACATTAGAAGTACACACTATTTGACCAGCCATCCCCAGCCTGCAGTAAAAACCTGATCTTTCCCACCAGTGACAATTTTCAGAGTGCGTGTGCTATCGGACAGCAGGGGACATGGAGCCCAGAGATGGGAGGACAGCTAATAAGGAGCAACATCATTAGTTCTTTAAAAGATAAAAACTGTTTGCAAAATGGCAATTCTTCCTTCACCTTGAATTCTCAAAGCACATAATGACAAAGTAAATACACGAGAGCAGGGCAAGACCTAATTCTCCAGTACAGTTATTTATTTTCAGCCCTGTACAGATGTGTTACCAGCCAACTTTAAATGCATTCAACTGAAGACCCTGAAATGCTCTTTTGGCTAAAGGATTTTGTTTGGGATGGCAACGGCTCTGTTTCACATAGATGTTATTTGTCCACAACTGCTGATGGCATGCTATTAAGAATTCCATGCTACCCGAGATTTTTCAGCACTACCATTTCAATATCTTGGATATTTGACCAGTTAGTTTCTCAAAATGAGGATTCAAGTCAATGTTTAGCTAGAGGTTAAAATGCCCAGTATACCAGTGAACTGTCACATGTTTCTGAAATGGTTTATATCCACAAGCACACAGGTAGGAAAGTTAGACTACCATCATTTAACACTTTGAAGTGCATGGGGGGGTGTGCAATTCTTCATCTGGGAGAGAATGTTCATTATTTGAACATTCTGATTCCAGTTATCTACATATGACCAAGATGTTTTTCTGACATTTTCTCATTGTTGGAGGTAGTCCTTCTCAAATTTTCCCCATCTCTAGATCTGAGTTTTCTTCAAAAAAACAAACAAAAAAATCTAACCAAATCACCTCCATCCCTTCCTTTAAATACTGAGTGTTCTGCTCAAAAAACACTCACCATCGAACTCTGGGAAATAGTCAACAAGGTGGGAATATAGAATCTTGTCTTCCAACAGATCTTTCTTGTTGAGAAAGAGGATAACAGAAGAGTTTTGGAACCATGGATAAGTGATAATGGTTCGAAAGAGAGCTTTACTCTCTTCCATCCGATTCTGAAATAAGAAAAAGAAAGGCTTGTTTTCACAAATGAGCAATAAGATGCCTTTCTGCTACCTGGACACACACTCCGATCTGTATCAGCCCAACCTCTCAGACACTGTATGCGGAATACTTTGGCCCCAGGTAGGTTCTGGCTCAAGCTGCACTGGTTAGCAGAAAGGAAATCCAAAATTTGATGGACTCAAGCTTCATTTAATTGGCAAGCCATTCATATCAAAAGGCTTAAAAGTCATTTTATGGTTTGACAGTCACATGAGAGGACTGGCCATGATACTGTGTGAACATGTTCTGTCTAGTAGAAAAGGAGTAACTGCTGTTGCCTAATGGCATTTTTAAAATCTATTACCAACTGCAAAAATTCAGTATCACGCCTTCAAAGAGACCAGTCACCATCTAACAAGACAGCAGTTGCAGCATGAAGTCAGTGCAGAGAAGAGGAATGGCTGATGGAAGAGCATGCCGTCACATGGCACACAGTACCTTCCAAGGCATGCAGAACTCAGCAGTTTCAGAGTATGTCAGTATTACTTGAGAAGTGCAGATTATCTGAAGGCACTGTGCATTTTGCCATCCTCAGGGACATCATTACCCACTGAGGCTTGTGTTCCCTTTGCAATAGAAAGAACTGAAGGCCAAAACAAACAATACTTTCTAACCTAACTTGGCACCAAGCACTTTGGTAGCAACCTCTGAGAAGCTAGAAAGTCATTCCTCCTTTCCTCCCATCCTTCTGTACAGATCCCATTCTTTGACTTACCTCGTTATCAGATTCCACCAGAACCTGGTCATATTCACTAAGTGCTACTAAAAACATGATGGAAGTCACATTTTCAAAGCAATGGATCCACTTCCTCCGTTCTGATCTTTGACCTCCAACATCCACCATTCTAAGGAGGAAAAGTACAGCATCACAGAAGTAGCTGCAGTTCTCTATTTGCATGTAACAGATCAGCATACAATGAGAAAAAATGTAGCCCTTGACCATTCAAGTTAACCTGGCATGGGGATGTAATAGGTGCTTGCCAACAAAACCATCAAGTTTACAAAATATCCTGTTCCAGAAATACAAACTGAAGACATGGCCACAGGCAAGCGATACTAAATTCAGATCCCAAATATCAACATTACCATTTTCAGTTGCATTCTGCTAAGTAATAGTCCTGAGTCTGAAAAGGCAAGTCCTTCAAAACTCTACTCAGTAAAATGAACATACTATTTCTGTTTTTTATTAAACACCTGCTTGCCTCAATACTTCTCTTGCAGATAGCTTTCCTCCGATATTAAACTTCTCTTAGAATATGCTGTTTAACAGCTTTTCACTGCAGCTCCTCAGTTTCAAGTCCTACCTGTATAATACGCTCAAATTATTTTGTCCCTCACCTCAAGTGCAATTCACGCAGTCCACCTCTGATAAAACCCTGTACCCATTTCATGGGTCAGCAAACCAGAACAGGGACAGCAACTTTCTGTATGTCTATAACTGAATGAGTTAAGAGAGCCGACGCAGGTAGCTTTATTCCTTTCTGGTAATGTGAATACTGTGGTGGAGAAGGGCAGGGAGCATGTAAGTACCAGAGAGCTTGGGAGGAAATTGCTTTCCAAGGCAGGCCTGTCACTGTGCCCTTTATGTCATGCCCAACTGCTGTCTTAAGCCTCCAAATATCATCTACTGCTGTAGTAGCATAGGCAGCAAGTTTTGGTGTCATCCTGAGAGCACAAGGTAGGCACAGAAAACCATGTCTGAAGGCAGATGCTAGGGGTCACATACAAGGAAGTATTTCTGCACAAAAAGTGGTGACTTTCTGAATGAGAAACAAATGGTCAAAGTTGCTTGAGCTAAGGGAAATACATTTCAAGTCAAGCACTGCTCAGATCAGGCTTTCCCCCCTTCCCCTTGGTGGCTTAGGCTACCAACAGTTCATTTGGCTGCCTCAACAGCCACCACTCCAGCCCTGGATAGCAGCAATGCAATCCTCCTCAGGAAGGACATCAACTCCTGCAAGATGGTTAGTTGGACGTTGAGTGTCACCGATTCAAAAGCATGTTCTGTTTTGTGACAGTCGCTGCTTCAGCTTGGACTTTTCCCTTAATCAGAATAAAATGTTACACCATCCCCATTACAAAAACACCTGTCAGCAGATAATTCATAACGTTACAGCACATACATCCACTCAAGCCTCTCAACCAAGCCCCTGGATGCTCTAAAGCAATCCAGAACTCATCCCTCCTGAAACCGTATCACTGCTCTCAGTTCCACTGTAACAGGAATACACTCCCAGTACCTGAAGATAATATTCTCTAGGTCAAAGGGGTACTCTATGATACCGGTTGTAGGAACTCTAACCCGTAGCACATCTTGCTGAGTTGGTAGATATCCGGGGGTAGCAATACGATCCACGTCACTCAGATAGCTACAAGAAGCAGAATGGAAAAAATACTACCTTAGGTTGCAGCACATAAATACACAGATTTAAACACTGCTACATTTAGTCCTTACCCAACATAACAAGGAAATCAGCAGTCACCTGAACCATCCAAAATATGATGTGGAAAAACAAGAGAATACATCTTTGGGGAACAGTAATTCACCAGCCATCCACTTTGGAGGACAAACAGATACATTAAAGACAGCTTTATCAACGTTGTATAGCAAGTGTGTAAGACGATCTTTACTACAATGGAGAAAGTTTAAGTACAGTGGATGCTTAAGTTTCAGAATCAACTCTCATTTGAGGTCTTCTGTTTATAAACAAACCTATGTCACCCTACTTAGATTTTATTACGACCATTAAGTTGTACATCCACATATATCTGTAAGCCAAAGAACAAACCTGAAGAGAAAGAGCAACACTTCTGTTGTCTAAAAGCCAGGACCAGCCCAGATGGTATAAGGTAGAGATTCTAGCCTCAGGTCTATTTAGAGGCAGATGTGTGAACAACTGTCTTTATCACCCACCAGAACACCTCATACCCTCAGGAAAAGTAGCAAATGGCAAGAAATTTCTAAATCTATCCTCACACAGACACAGCTTCCTCCATCACCAGCAAGGCTGTTTGCCTTTCTGGAGCCAGATTCAAACAAGTTACCAGTTACCTACTCCCACCGCTCCTTCATCTTAACTTTTCCTAAGGATACTTCTGGCTGGTAGTGGCAAAGTGCCTAAGGTTTTTACCCCACAACACACATGTAGCCAACAGAGACTATGCAGCTTGTCTAAAACATTAGCAACACTCATCCAAAAAGATAAAAGGTATTTTAAACCACACAGTGAAATCTACAGGAGTGATCCTGCTCTTTCAAACAAACTCTACCCTTCAATAAAAAAAAAAAAAAATTATTAGATCATCACTACCATCTACCAGTGCATGCCAGTGATTATATACTTACTATTTAGCTGAGTCAGAAAGCTGATATTCTCTTCTTCTGTCATAACATTCTTGTATTCCAGGGTCGTTCCACAATGTTTTAATGGCACTTACATACGGCTGCTCAAATGTCATGACCTTTTCTACATCCACTTCCCGGATCAGCACTGCATTGGCCTGAAGGTTGAAAAGCAGAAAAAAAACAAAGGCAGAGAGAGAGAAAGAGTGTGTGTGTGTGTGTGTGTGTGTGTGTGTGTGTGGAAAAGTGGGGTTGGTTTTGGTTTTTTGTAAAAAAAAAAAAAAAAAAAAAAAAATCAGTAAGCCAGTCTTCAGCTCAAATTCCATTTCTATAGTCGAAACCAAAACCATTCACGGAAGGTTTGTACCTTTGGTCAGTACCTATCAGGCTGATGGACTGCAGCAAGAGTGAAAACTACCAGCAGAGGAGTCTTCTGCACCCAGCATGTACTTTGTCACCTTCAAGTTCTGATGTGAATAGTAACTCGTGCAAGGAAAAGCCCGACGTTTAACAATACTGAATCCTTGAAATGGGTAAAAAGAACACGTCTCCTACACTCTATACTGTATCCCAATCCCCTGCTCCCACCACATGCAGACCAGTGCACAAAACATCCTGAGAAAGTTATTCTGTCCCTTAGCACAACCAAGTAAATGGCATCAGATGTCAACAAAATGTCATAAAAAGCAGTCCTCAGGCACAAAATATTTATGGGAAAGATTTCAGGGATGTTGAGATTGCAGTGCTGTAGGACACAAACAGGAACTTAGGTGTCAAACCCTAGAATCCCCACTGCCTAAAGACAGATGCAAAAATTGTGAAAAACTTACCTTGTTCTGTTCATATTTGTACAGAATCTTCAGGGTTTCCATGGCCCTGATCATCGACTGCATGGCAGTGAAGATGTTTTGGTACACCAGCTTGGTGAAGCCTTTTTTGTCCTCTTCAGAGTAGCCTGAGCCATGAATTATACGCATTTGCTTAATGAACGTGCTTTTTCCACTCTCCCCAGTGCCTACAGGATGCGAGAGAGAGAGAGTTATGAGAGAGCAGAAGCAAAACTTGCTACAGAAGAAAGCAAGCTGACATCAATCACATCATACCCTAAAGTTCCTAGTACTATACTCAAGTACATGCTACTTCCAACCACTTTTTTAGCCACTCTCCAAATATATTAAGACAATCTGGATGGTTCTGCCCATCTCCACTACAAACCTAACAGTACAGAACGAAGACATCTTGTCCTTTACAGCAGCCTTCCAAAGCAGCTCTGGTACTTATTCCAAATCTCACATTACAGCCACTCCCCCGCCTTCTGCGTCAGAAGGCCCTTGTCCGTCACACCTGACCTATTCCCAGATACTCCAGCAAGATGCTCCAACCAGAGCACCAGTCAGAGAAGGCCCAGGCGCACTCTCCGGTCGGTAAGTACTGCAAACTGAGATGACCGTGAGCAGGCCGGGGAAGCCTCACTGCACAGAAAAGATCAAATTTGCTTTTGCTGTGATTTGGTCCCCAAATTCTCTTTCTATTTTAGACTATGTGTCTTTTGATAGGAGATCTGAACACGGCATAAAAATCAACTCTGAAGGAGAATGAAGCTCAAGAAACTACTTGCTTATCCATGTGACGTCAACAATCCACTCGGTGCATCCGCCCAGTATCCCGACTGCCGTGCAAACACAACGTCTGCTCGTACGGACCGGAACGATAATCGTCACTATGCTCAGACACCCCCACCAGTGCTTGCAGCCTCTGGAAACTGCAGAGTTAACAGCGGCTGACAGGAGAGCCGAGAAGGGTGCTGTGCACGGCTGTCGGCACCGTCCTGACGCCTGACGGAGCGTGGCTGCTCGGCGAGGCCGCCGGCTCCTGGCGGCACAGGCCGACTGCCCC
>NW_008600006.1:0-311 GCF_000691845.1 Merops nubicus
GGCCCAGCCCTGGCCCCAGCCCTGGCCCTGGAACATCCTCGGGGCAGAGCCTGGCCTGGGTGGCCTGTTGCGGTCACCTCCCTCCTCCTGCTCTTCCTCCTGCTCTTCCTCCTCCTCCTGCTCCTCGCCCTGCAGCCGTCAGAGTCAATATTGACTCAGGGCTGGGGCACGTGCTGCTCCTGGTGCTTCCAGGGTGGCACTGTCCCCTCTCCTGGTGGGACGTCCTCAGGGTCCCCTCCCAGCTCCCCAGAGGATATGAGTCACCTACAGGGTGCAGGTGGAGCTCCAGGTGCCAGCAGGTTGGGGATGGG
>NW_008600006.1:333-851 GCF_000691845.1 Merops nubicus
GGGCCCCATGGAGCAGAAACAGGTTCTGTGGTGTTGTGGACGGGCTCCATAGAGAAGAAACAGGTTCTGTGGGATTGGAGATGGGCTCCATGGGGCAGAGACAGGTTCTGTGGGGTTGAAGATGCGCTCTATGGGGTGGGGATGTGCTCTGTGGGGCAGGGACAGTTTCTCTGGGGTTGAGGATGGGCTCTGTGGGTTTGGGGTCAGGCTCCATGGGGTTGGGGGTGTTCTCCATGAGGCTGAAGATGGGCTCCACAGATCTGGGGACAGGCTGCATGGGATGGGGATACATGCCAGCCCCCAGCCCCACTGGTGCCCCACACTGGGATGCTGCTCTGGGGAAAAAAAAGGGGTGGGACAGTCCACCCCAAAAGTTCCCCTGGTGCACGGGGCTCAGCCCAGCACTGCCTCGCCCTGCAGCTGGCCCAGCCTGCCCGGGCCACGAGGTGGCTCTGGGTGGCAAACTGGGCCAGAGTGGTCAGGATCCAGCTCCTCTGGGGGGGGGTTTGTGGTGGTGG
>NW_008600007.1:0-22138 GCF_000691845.1 Merops nubicus
TGGAGGTCCCTTCCAACCTAAAGGACTTTATGATTCTATGAAAATGAAAAGATATACCAAGAGGTGATTCACACTGCATAGTCAAGATCTAAAAAAACCACCCAAACAAACCCTGGACAAAGCAAGAACACCCCTCACTCACTGCAGCTGTATTCTCAACTTTTTTTTTTTTTTTTAAAATAAGTATAGGAAATTTAATTTGTCACCAAGTCTGAGCCTTACCTCTCAGCTTGAATATTGCTTCTGTCTTAGCAAAAGCCTACTACAGTCACATAAGTTCTAGACTGCAGTGAGATTGCAGTGAGCACACATCATGAGCCTCAACATGCTGAACTCACTCACTGCAGCTGTATTCTCAACTTTTTTTTTTTTTTTTAAAATAAGTATAGGAAATTTAATTTGTCACCAAGTCTGAGCCTTACCTCTCAGCTTGAATATTGCTTCTGTCTTAGCAAAAGCCTACTACAGTCACATAAGTTCTAGACTGCAGTGAGATTGCAGTGAGCACACATCATGAGCCTCAACATGCTGAACACACGACACAATTCACATATCCAAAACTTCATGCCAGAATATATTACAGTGGTACTACTGTATTGAAAACAATCAGGCAACGTTCTGGTGCTAATGAATGCACGGTGAAATATTTCCAGGTTACCCTTTTGAAATGCTGGGAGGCTCTAGACACTGTAGGCTGTGACATATATACCAGAAATCACCTATGGATCCAATCACCTTCAAAAGACCTCCTGTTACACACATTATTTCTCTTTCTTGAGCAACTGTTTCAACAACCAGGCAGTAGCAAATTCCATACCAGCTTCAGTGCTATTCAAACATGAATTCCTGTTGTAAAGTTGGGATGAATAAGGTGTGATCATTTCAGACAATGCTGTGTATTTAAATGTAAACAATCCTGTCTGAAAAGATGACAAATTATACAAAAAGAACTAAGAGAATAATTTTACTTTATAAAAGTACAGTACTTTAGAAAAAATACAGGATGGTTGGAAATTGTTGTGTTCATTGTTAAACTGCAATGCTCATGAATTACAAGTATTCAATTTTGATATATATTCATTAAAGGGGTAACAAGCTCTTAGGACAAATTTATAAAACAGCAAAAATTTCACCCACATTTTCCAGATTCTTTTCTCTTCATTTCCCGAGGAGTGTAATTCCATTCCTTTGGAACTGTTTTCAGTAAACTTTCAGGAACTATTTGCTTGTGCTGGTACGTTCCATAGTTTTCTGTTGCCTCCCACGAATGCATCAAAGAAATTATCTGCTTCACTATACCCTTGACTGAATTAATCAAAGTCAACTTCAGGCATCTGATAACCTCTGGCTCCGACTCAACACAACTAGAAACTTCAGAAGGAAGAATTATTAAATATTCAGTAAGTGTAGTGATTTGTGTAAATCTGTTTCAGAAAGAAATGCTCTAGAATTCTTTTAGAAAGAAAAGTAAAAACATTTTGATTCATAGTAACTCAGACCTCTTGCTCTGTTAGAAATTAAAGAAAGTATAAAGCAAAACAATGCATCATCTTGTATCATCTTAATAAAGTGCTAACAAAAAAATATAGCTTATTTCCTTCATCCTCATCTCTCCATCAGCATATTTTTAAAAATTGGATTTAAGCTGACTGAAGCCTTCTCTTTTTATATGGAGTGCATTTAATTACTTGTTAGACATCAGTGAGGCAAATGGATATACTTATTTTTTTCTACTTCCTTGTCTTGATAGTATTAATGAAGCTGTGCTTATTAGATACTTCAAGTGTTATACTAGAAAACAGCAAAGGAAAAAAAAGGACATTTGGGAAACAAAAATGCATACAAATAATAGTCATCAACAGACACATAGCGTGTTATCAGAGATTGCACGTTGAAAATAGACCATCCTAAATACAGTTATTGACATTACAACAAGCATCAATCTTCTCCACATTCTTAACACCACGGAGGACTGCAGCTTCTCCACTGCCAAGGAACAGCAGTTGTCACGCAGAGAGCTGCAGGATGTGTCAGAGATGTCCTTTGACATGCTAGGTCCTTTGCTTACACTTCTGCTTGTCTGTACTTTTGGCTGATCTAAGATTTATTTTTTTTTGCATGGCCCCTCTGGAAGCTTCCATGCAATATTTCTGTATTTTTCTTCCTCTTGCACCTTAGACTTCTACGATTTGTGATCCCTTTTTTTCTCTGAGGAATTCCTCAGCACTTTTACCACCAATGCTTTCTGTTTTGTGATATTTGTAATTTTATTTCCTCTCTTAAAATCTTGCCCTTCCTTCTTTCCTTTTCTTTTGAGCTTTCCTGCATATTATCCATCATTTGCAAGATCACCCACCTAAACCTCACCGCTGTTTTCAGGTTGCATACTGCTTTTCCTTGGGGGCAGAGATAGTTGCTCTAATTGTGAGGGCAGATCTCCCTCTCCATGGAGAATCAGGAGCCTGTCTGCCAGTTGACAGCAGAGTCTGTGTCCCCACCAGAGTATGTCTCCCTCAACAGCAGTCCTTCCTTTTTCCACTCTCCTTTAATAGTTTATTACTTTTAAATCGTGGCGAAGGTTGGGAGCTATTAAACACAGATACGAAGAAACTGTTTTCAACAAGATTTAACATCAGGTTTTCAATAATTATTAATATATTAAATACCTGTCATATTGTATAAGCGGCGCCATAACTGCTCTTTTTCCATGTAGGTCTCAAAAGCAATGGCAAGAGATTTTGGTGATAAAGTGCAGTAAGACAGTACTGTGAAGACTGTTTCAATCAGAGTAGGCTCCTTGTTATTTATCTGTTCTAAAGGAGAACTGCGTTCATCACGATTCAATACTTCATTTCCTTCAAAATAAACAAGAACGTGGTTACAATAATTTCCAAGTAATTCAAGTTCACAGTACTAGAGAGTATTAATCAAAACAGACTGCAAAATGTACCTGAATAGTATTTTAAACAATAATGATAGACACAGATACTGAAATCTGATCTTCCTCTGCATATCAGGACTGTCTTCCTGAATTACATGCAGCCATTAAAAAAAAGACTAAAGCATGTCTATAAACTATGAAATGTGCTTATTTAATTCAAAATGCACTCAGCATATAATCAGAATTTGATTAGTTACAATATTCATCAGAAGTAAACCGAACTGCTTCCTGTAGAATCACAGTCAAAAAGTTATGACTGTTTAACTCCTCTCACTAAAGTATTAGTCATGTGAAATCATATAACTCTATTTAGTTATATAAAATAAAACAAAGTAGCAGCTGCATACTCTCCAAAATGGGTTGGCTTTGTTTTTCAGTATAACATGACATTGAGAAGAAATCAGTTCTGCAGAACAAAATCTCAGCCCTGCCAAGATACAGAAACCTCTGTTTTTAAAGACAGCTAGTGATTTTCATAGAGTTGAGTGGTAACGGATCACATAACATGTATTTTCAAATGCTTTTCATAATCGTTGTAAAACATTCTCCCAGCTGAAAGATAATGATGTGTTTGAGCCTCCTTGAACCAATGGAACCCAAAAGCTTTGACTTGTGCTAATGTCATAGACCTCAGCCTCCCACGTATTTGTGGAATATGCCTTTGATGTTAGCAGGCGTAACAAATGACCAGAGCCAGAACCAATTAAACACTTTTAATTTAAATTTCTAGTTCGCAAAACTGAAAGTTTCTGTAAAACTGATTTAGATGAAATTATACTTGAAAATGCCATTGTTTTATGCCAGTTTGGCTGCCCTTATCTTTAACAACCTGTGCAGGAGAAAGACGGGAGCGACTAAATTTCCATGCTGTGTTTTTCTAGTGGCTTAAACAGCCTTCAAAATCTACCACAGTGGAAAACTGCTGCTTTCCACCCAGCTCTGAATGGCTTGAGAATGTTGTAAAATCCAGAAATCTCGTTTTACTCTGCTCTGAGTTCCTCCAACCTAATTCACACATTATTGCAAACCGTCCCACCTGGGCAGTGGGTGACCTTAACAGAGACAGCCCAAAGGATGTAGGAAGATGAAAATCAAGAGCAGTGATTTCATAACCAACAAACTGTGGGTTTTTTTTTTTTCCCACAGCAGGAGACAGATCAGCAATAAGAATCTTTTTTTTTAGTCAGCTTTTTTCCCTGTGAGTCGAGTGAGCTGGCATATTTTGCTGAGACACCTTCCAATGCCAGATGCTTCTGAGTGAAGAGTCAAATGGATTCCACTACTTTGCTCAAACCAGAGATATGTTGTCTAATATGACAAAGAAAGAACCATGGAAGCAGAAAAAGCAGTTCATAGAGGAAAACTGAGAGAAATAGAAATTGTGAAATAAAAATTTGAATTAAATTTTGATTATTTTACTATCGGTGGGTTTTTTTGACTTAATTTAACCAAATTCTAGGGAGGGAGGGTTTGCTGAGATTTTAAATACTATGTAAACAGTCTTTGCAGAACATGATGGGAAAAGGCTCTGTTTATAGGCTATTCTGAGTTGAAAGTAAGACTAAATTTGCTTTATGATCGTGCCATGTGGAAAGTTTGGGTCACAACTTGTTAATAACTTTTCTAACCCATTGGTGATGCTGCCAATAAATTGGATAACTGGAAAGAAGTATAAAATAATTGTGTACAGAGTTAGACATACACCTTCTTGTAACTAGTGTATGATACAAGTCTTGTGCTTTTAAGCAAAGAACTTCAGGAGTCCACCAGGAAACCATTCTGAGGCTAACCACAACAAGACATGTGAGCTTTCATCAGTCTTCTCTTGCTTTACCCTGAAGCAAACGTTACCCTTGTAAGAATACCTGACCCTCCAAAGCTCAGGCTGAAATGAGTTTTCTGACTGACTAACTGGCACAGAGCACAGAATCATAGAAGAATAGCTTGGGTTGGAAGGGACCTTAGAGGATAATGTCAGTTGGTTGAAAGGTTTAGCCAGCTGATCAGTGCAGCTGGTTAAATATTATGAATTACAACTCTACAAAAAGATATGTAGATTTCTCTTGCCTTAGAATTTTTCTTTAACGTTTATTAGCTCACTTGTCATAACATTAAATATTCATCTCAGTTCAAACTCCAATGCAGCCTTCTTGTTAATCACCACATAAGAACAGTATTTAGATGATAGGCACCATACTTATTGCCCACTGATGCTTCCCTCTATATAGATTTCTCTTTTTTCCACTCATGCATTTGTGTATCAAAAGCTCCTCTGTGAAGGGAGTCTAAGGTTCCTGCAGCCAGCTCAAAGGAGAGGCTTCTTTTTAATTCTACCAGGACTTACAACCATACATAAAGATGGCTATATGTTTATCTTGGGTACCTGTTAAAGGAAACCTGCTATTTGTTATTTCCATACAGCATAATGTTCCACATGCACAGAGGATGACAAAATATATAAAAATATTAACATTATTCATAAATATGTTTATAAGAAAATTATGTATCGAGTGAAAAACTGCTATGCCCTAACCAGTCACAATGAATCATTCTTCCTGTGACAAAATAATGCACTTAACCTCTCGGGATAGTGCCATATATTTTAAAAACATATCTTCAGAGAGGCAGACTTACAAGTGTAATTTATCCATATTTCTTTCTTACTGATAGAAATACCTCCCAGTAACTTGCTGACATTATCACACTCATCCAGCTCTTATCTGCTACTGGTTTAGCCATGAAATGAATCTTACTGAACTTGGAATATCTTCTGTTATTGACTCTAGACTTCTCCTTAGAAGACAGACAAGCTATAAACAGTTACGCTGTCTTTTTTTGACCAAAAGAGGCAGTCAAAATTCAAAATTATACATGCTGTTTCATTTAGGAAGAGAAACTAAAGATGGAGCAAGTTATTTCGAACACAGTTCTTTTATTTGCAAAGGACATAAAACTCCTGCTTTCTTTATGGTTTAAATCACAGCAGCTGATGAGGAAATAAAGAATGCAAAAAAAGGCTTTATTTTATTTGTTTATATAACCCAGCCTTTCAGCAGGCACCCTGCACTGCTTGCTGCTTTGCACTATATCGTCAGTGCTGCTTCTGTCACTGGCTTTTTTTTCTATTCTTCTTCTGTATTTGTTCTGTAGATCATTTTACTTGTCTCTCATAGAGTTGCTCCTCTCCAATGCAGTCATTCTCCAGTCAGTCTTGACAGCTAGAATCTATTGTAACTCTGAATATGACTTCATTTCGGCAGAAAGGCTATTATTTTAGTTTTTAATTCAAAAAGGAAATTTTAGATTACTCCTGTCCCGAATGAAATGCAGATCTTAACCCTACCCATTTCATTTTAGTAAAACCCAAATAATATATGGGTTCTGCATTAGCTGCTACCTGTGAATTCAATGAATCCTAAATTTGAGACAACTAAAAGCTCAACACAAAAAGACTTCGACAAATTTCATACCTGCCCATAAATTATTAACATCTCAGAAGACTACTTCCTTGCCTGTGCTCTTCTGTATCACCAGCCCCATAGTATTTTACTCTCATGCAGCTCCCTTTAGAGTTTTTTTCTCCCTAAACATCTTATTTTCAACAGAGATGAAGCTTCCATTAATGAATTTCTGGATTAATGGCTTCTGTGAAACTTATCTTACTTGTGTCAAAAAAAAAAAAGAAAAAAAAAAAAATTACCATCAGAACACCTCCAGCACTGATTTTATATGACAGCACACTGAAATTGTGGCACTCTGAAAGCCAAAATTTGATGAGCCAAAATACTGAATTTAGTCCTATGGACACGTTACCTCCTTTGTATTGGTGTATTCTGTGTATTGGGATCAATACCGACCAGGTCACTCTCTTTAAATGTATTCAGTCTAGAGCTCTACTGCAGCAAGGATTCCCTGCCAGAAACTGCCAGGTCTTTGAAGAGCTGTCCATGTATCACAGTCACAGACATCACAGACACTGCCTTCTCACTGTGTCAAGACAAGGTATGTGATTCTCAGCAGGGCCCTACTACAGTCCAAATGGAAATTCCTACTCAATATTTCAGAAACTCTGTAACAGCTGTTAACTGTTTTCTTCAGCTTATCACTGGAAAGTCATCAAAAGGAATAGGTTATCTGAAAAAGGTCCCGTTTCTATTGATGTTCCAGCTAGAATTTCATGCCAGTAAACCCTTCCACCATTCTAACACATTGGTTATGCAGGTAGAGCATCCACTAAGTTTACTGCTCAGGTGGATACTTTGAGAATATGCCACACTTTAAAAACAATTTTCAAATCTTTTGTTGTCAGGCTACCATGATGCAGTTTGCTATCCTGAGGAAGTGAGGAAAACTTCCAGGTGTTCTGGAGCCTGTACTCACAAGCCTCACCCTGGATAACCCAAAAATACCCCCAGGAGAGAGCTGCCTGTGCACAAACACACAAATTCCTCTGCGAGACTTACTCGTGCTCTCCTAAGGAGGACAGTGCTGCAGATTCACCCC
Source organism: Merops nubicus (assembly GCF_000691845.1). Taxonomy (NCBI): domain Eukaryota; kingdom Metazoa; phylum Chordata; class Aves; order Coraciiformes; family Meropidae; genus Merops; species Merops nubicus. Next base: position 7,445 of record NW_008600007.1, read on the forward strand.
CGAGTTTTGTCAGAAGACCTGCAAAAACTGTGTGTGGTTGATCCATGGGACTAGCCCCCATGGGCACCGTGGCTAGTTCTTCCACTTGCCTGGCTGTGTCTCAAGATTAGTAAATTCAGGGAGTTATTACAAGCAAATACTGAATTAACGACCTTCAAGTACCTAAAATAAAGGTTTTCCATTGTTACCCAAATTCAGCCAATGCAAGGGTTTTACCAATAGGGTAATTTATTTAAGGAATGTTGCATTTTCTTTTGTAATAACACCCTACTGTCACTTAAAAGGTCAGTCTGATTCCTAAGTGAGGCCTGATGGTAAAGTCACTAACTTGTCATGTTCTTTTAAGGTAACTTACAAAAAACCCTCTGCTATCTACTTTTAAATACCTGAAAATTAATTAATGTAATTAAATGTAATGAAAATTCAATTAGTGCTTAAAATTTACCTTAAAATGCCACATTATATATTACATTATATATTATAGCAGTAAAAATGCTAAAGAGTAAAAGAGGGAAAAGAAATGGAGGGGGGAAAAAAAACACTTTCCATCCTACAAATATATTTTAAAGTAATTTCTGTTGCTATAAGGTAGTTTATAAAAGCACACTCTTAGAAAACTCTTTGTATCTATTAGTGTCTCTAGGGAGCTGGCTGACACTGCACCACCAAGTTTTATTTTTTCAGTGGAAATCCTCCCTTCCCAACCCTGCCTCTATGTGCAGGGCAGAGGATCTCTTTTTGGAGCAACTCAGATGTCTTTAGGTCCCATTTCAGACCAACAGCCTTAAACTTATTGAATATTTGCAAATGTTCAGTTCTTATATCAAAGTTTTAGTGGGGAGCAGGGTATCATCTAGGTTTAACTGTACAGGCTACACAATCCCCTCTGCCATTAGCCTCTCAAGTGTGCATTGTGCCAGCCAAAAGAACTAGGTGAAACTGCAATGGCCTTGTCCTGCTGTGAAAGAAGTTTTCTTCCACTTTGCCTTGCCATGCCAGTGTTCACTTTAAAGTTGTGTGTAGAAAATGAAATTAAATCTTGGTAGCAACTGGAGTCTCGTTCATTCATTGTAATAAGAATTTTCTTTAAAGGACTGCATTGCTTTTTCTACTATACATCATTAACTGGGTGCTACCATCTCTTCCTCTTAAACAAAAGCATGCATGAGGCCCAAGTACTGATTGAAAGCCTTGGATGTGCCTTGATGATTTCTGAGAGACCTCCTCCTCATCTGCTGCTGGTAAAGGGAGAGGTGTCTGCTGACTGACAAGGTTCCCTGTAGTATTAGCCCTGTGTTGGACCAGTGTAATTCAATACAGCTAGTGATTTTTGCTTTACTATGCAAAGAATAACTCCTGGTTCCTGGAAATGAAGACTCTCAAACGAGGAGTCACAGACTGTTCTGCTGGCACACTGTGCATTTGAAGAAAGTCTAGCAGAAATTCTCAGTTCACGTTCACCCTTCCCATTTTCCTATCAGCATCTGCTGGATTCAGTAACTCGTAAGCATCACTTTCTTTATTCCTCCATTATTTGTTGTTTGTCAAAATAATCCACTTCTGTTTCATATCCAAGCGATAAGGAAATTCTGGTAAAAAATTCCATCAAGAAAATTGCAAACCAGTTTGTTTTGTCAGGAAACTAACACGGTACCAGCTACCTTCAATCACTCAAGGACATGTCTTAGAAGAAATTTTGTCAATGCTGGACCTATAGAAAACAACTCTGGGATTATATTATACTGTAATTAACTGTAATTCAATACACCTAAGTTATTGAGACTTGTAGTTTAATTTATAGAGGTCCAATATGCAAATCCAACTTTTTCAACTATTTTTTCAAAGTTGCCTTTTACCCAGTGGTCATACTCCCTGGAGATAAATAAGTGGTTCAGTTTTGGGTATGCTGATTTATTGCTTTTAGTATATTTGATGTGATAATTTCATATTTGAGGAGCATTTTACTTTCTAGGTATGTTTCATATATCCTATTGCCAAAAAATGACAAAAGTTCAAATCTTGCCACCTCCCTGTCTGGATAGGTTATAGTTACACAAATGGATTTCAATAGCTTCAACAGACGTGATACCCTTCTTATAGTATTTATCAACACTAAATCATGCAAACATGCATTCCCCCCAAATACTCCTCCTCCTGTGAGAACTTTGCCAATCCCAACAGGACAGCCTGTTGTGACAGGGAATCTACCTGGACCATGGTACAACCAGAGAAGAACAGGAATGCAATTAAATTAAAAGTGTTTGTGCAATGGCTGCTGTAAGTGTCCCAAAGTATTCCTAAAACACACAGAGAAAATGTTATCAATACCTAAAAACATTTATGTATAAACATCTCTTTATACAGAAGTTTTGCCTTTTGGCCCATTTTTTTAAAGGGAAAAGGAAAGACTGAGTGTAAAATAAAGTCAAATATGAGAAGGCTTTTCCCATGCAAAAAATCCTTATTGTCCAGTTAAATTCCAGGGAGTTTTGTTATCACCAGGGCAAATCACCTAAAATCTATGGTGTACTTAGCTTTTTACCTGTTTTCACGGATTTTTTACACACTGCAAAATTTTACTACTGATGAGTGCATAATTCTGTAAGCCTTTTATCCTACTGAACAGAATCCAAAACTGTCATTGCTAGTACTAAGGTATTAGCCCAAATTTCCTTGTACTAATGCACAACAGCTCACATAAAGAAAATTTAGCTTCTATTGCATCAGAAAACACTATATTGGAGAAGGAATGAAGAAAACAATAATTTTATCATTAAATTAACCCGTTTGAATTTAATTTAGAAGATATGGATCATTGCAGGCCTCAACTTTATCTAAACTGAAAGTTTATTCATATCAATATTGCAATTACAGGAATAAAATCTGTGTAAATAGCAGATTCTTTAATTCAGAGTAGGGTGTATTTCCCTGAAGCTCAAGAGGCTGGTCAGTCAATAGATTAATACCTTCTGTCACTTCACACCTGTGATAATTTAGGCAGCTAGTAAAATTCAATACTGGATGAGGTGAGGGTGAGGATATGATCCTGATCAAACATTTGTCAGTCTTTGTAAAAGATGACAGGTATCTGAATAGGCAAGAGGATGCACTGCAGCTCTCAGGAAGATGCCTGGCAGAAGCAGAATCAATGTTGTACCTCTGACAAATGTTAGACCACTTTGAAATGACAGAACTAAATTATGTTTTATCTAATATTATGTGGACCTTATAATTTTTCTGATAAGTAGGGAGAAACTAAGATTCTCATCCACTATTACTGCAAAATTATGTCAAACAGGTGATTATACCACTAGCTTTTCAACAATCTGATCGCTTGATCCAAAACCTATTAAAAGGAAAGATGTGATAAAGTTGGTTGCTTTAAACACAATATTAGCAGAATGACAAGAAAACCTTGTACAGCCATCTTTTATTCATTCAACTTTCATAACAGCATTAATGAGACTACTACCATGAGGAAGCACATAAATGTTCTTCTAGAATGACTTCAGTGACAAACAGACAGTAACTTAACACCTGTAAGAAGTTTTTCACTGTTGAAACATGATTTTGAAAGTGCTTTTTTGGACTAATAATTGACACTTTTAAAAATCTGTGTAAAATAGTTGTCGTATGAAGGCTCTGTAAAGTTCAACTTCATTTTGATTCCTTTGCATTCATGATTGTAGCCAATTTTATCAAATTGTAATCTACTCTGAAACTATGAATAATCAGATAGACTGCAAAACATTTCCACCAAAAAACCAATTTTTTTCTTTCTTTTAACCTATTCAAGAAGTGTCCTACTGATAACTGAGTGGCTAATGACACCCCCAAAAGGTTGACAGCCTTCAGTACTGAAGCAGTTAAAAATAAATTTGTGTTTCTCACTGATATTCTCATAAGGATTGACAGTACAAATACTTACTTGAACTTCTCAGTAAGATTTTCACTAAGAGACAATCATGGTGTAGCAACGTTTCCAAAAGCAAGTTCAAATTACAGTATGGCTGGGACAAGAGCAGTTTCAGCTGACCCTGGGTTGCCATTTCTCTGGCTGATGGAGTCCTTTCAAAATGTAAGATAAAGAGAGAATAATGTAGTTAATTTATCTATGAAATTAATATCCTTAAAGTGCAGATGTAATGCTAACTCCCTTAAATGTCAATTCCTCCCAGATTACTCTGCAAACGCTTTCATGCTTGCTTACTTTAAGGCAGCTCAGGGAAGGAATTACATTTAATCTCAACTAGCTGAAAGCAAATTAACATTTGGTAGTCTGCCAAAGTTAGAACTGATACAAAGCAACCTCACTTATCTCTTTCACAGAGCCATGTTTGCCTTGTTCTACCAGGCAAAAAGGATTTTTTTTTGGTGCTTGAATAAATTTAAGGCTATCATTCTTTAGTACACTAATATATTAATTGTTTAGTAAGAGCTCTGAAGTGTCCTTGATGAAGTATATAAAGCTCTTAATTAAAAAAAAGAGAGAATACTCAAAGGGGCTACAGGATTCCATATTAGGCTGACCAGTTGTTACATGTCCTGAAAAATTCACCTGAAATATTAGATGGGTTGGACAACTGCTTTGCCAGCAGGGAGAAGTGAGAAAGCATGGCACCGAGTCATTAGCTTTTAAGGAGATTGTAGCTTGTTTGCTGTTTGCAGTTTCCACATTCTGCAAAAGTTTAGGTTTCCAAACAAAAATATTCCTGGGCTTCCACTGAACTCAGCCAATGAACCATCACCAACTACAGAACTCACATAGGAATGATTAAACAAAAAATTAAAAAATAAAATAATAATTAAAAAATCTTGTCCTACCAGATATTTATTATCCATTGTATTTACTTTTTTTTTGTTGTTGTTGGTCTTGAAACACTTTTTAAAGCAAGTGTTCAAAACTGGGTTGTGGGTAATTCTTTTCCTTGAAAGCTTAATGCTTCATTCTTTTCAATTAGACTTCCACCAGTGTTTTGCCATTGTATTTACTCGTTTTGGCCACAAGTTTATACAACAATAGCTGCTAACGTTGAAAGCTTATGCACGCATATGGAAACTTCTGTGCAGAGAGATAAATTTTACATGTGCCAGTGTAGAAACTACATATGCACTGGCACGTTAGCTACACAGGCGTAAACAGGATCTGCCACCTCACACACAACAAACACCTTCAGCATCAGCTACAGCCTTCTTCATCAGGAGCCACGCTCTGCTGCCAGACTAGAGAGGCTTTACATCCCTCTGCACGTGCACTTCATGTGCCACTGAACACAACTGCTGGGAGAAAACCAAAATGAGTTCACGGGGCTGTTGCACTGGAGGGGAGCGTCTGTTGTGTTGCACACTCTCCATTGTGTTGCACACTCCCTGGTGTGTTGCACAGCCTCTGCTGTGTTGCACACCCTCTGTTGTGTTGCACACTCCCTGCCTGGTGTGTTGCACACCCTCTGTTGTGTTGGCCATCTGGCAGAGTTAGGTGTGCCACCACCCAGCTCTGCCTGTTTGCACGCATGCAGAAAGCCAGAGATGAGTGCACAAGAACTTGCCTGTTCAGTCAACTTTGTTCTATAGACAATAGACCCAACACAAACCTAAAAAGCCTGGAAATTAAAATGCAGTCTAGTTTAGCCCCTCACACGTAGGTGTGTTTCCAGCACCAGGGTGCCACGTGTCTTGCAGGGCAACCTTGGAGTAACCTAAGCAGACCAAGCTGCCATAACCTCATTGCCCAGCAGGACCTTCACATCACACTGCTGTGTCAAGTCATCACAGTTAATACTGTAATAGTCATTCCAGTAAGGGAGGATTTTATACACCTCAACCTCTGGGATTTTAACAGTAAAGCAAACAGCTATGAGTTGATAAGCAATGCACTTGTGAACAGCTTTTGTGATTTTCTTCTGGTACATTATATATAATCCTTGATAACGTAGCACTAGCTTGAAAATTATAATAAGCACATAACAGATTCTAATAACACTTATCAAAAATATATACACATATATGCTTAAATCTTGATAGAACTTGCAGCCAAAATAACATTTCTGTATTTAAAACATATACTCCATTCAAACTTTCAACATTAGGGCTTTACATTCTTAATAGTATTATCTTAATTTCTGTACGTTCAAGATTATTTATATATATATAGACTCTAATGCACATTAAGAACTAATTAGTTGTTAGTAATTACACTTTAAATTAAAATAATTACTATATTCACACTGGAATTAGCATTGTGGCTGAAAGCAAACTCAACACTTCACTAATTCAGTGACAATATATGGGCCAATTTAGCTTTTTCTCCCTTGAATGCCACGTTATCATATCTAATAAGGTCACTCATTGCCTTCAAACTGTAAGGAAAGGGACAAGTTTGGCCAATTAGTTTTATGAAGGATAATATCTTAAATGACTTCAGAACTAAATGCCATTTTTAGAACACTTGAGTTGAAATAAAACTTGTCTGTCATTGACCAGATGGGAAGTTATCATGTTGTAATATACACCAGTTCTTGGCTCTTTAAGACTCCTGCAAATTGAAATGTACAATGGTGTGACTCACTTGGAGGAAAAATAAAATATAGCAGACATTCCCTACAGCCATGAAGCTAGCACCAATAAATGCACTGAGAAGTTTTGTAACGTGCATATGGAGAGGCATATGTTCTCCCATCCTCGTAGCTCAGCACTAGTGAAAATAAGACTAGCCTCATAAAAAGTGACAAAAGGTGAAGTACATATAAATATCACACATATAAAAGTTCAGTTTTGTACAGTAAAAGAAAAAAAAAACATCAGAACTCTGATTTGCAAATGGTATGATTATAAACCCCAAATGAAGCAAAGAATGACTCACAATTACCACTAAAGGAACTGTAATATAAATTATCAGTAATTATTTAGTTCAATTACCAACTACGTTATTTGATTAGTATCCAAGACAGAAAAAAAGAAAACCCCAAAATGACAAGTTCAAGATTATATAAGGCAAATAAACACTAATGCTAACTCATTTTAACAACATTGATAAAGATATTGAAGTCAAGTAAGTAAAAGAAAACAGATTGCAGCAACTTTTAGGTGTAAAAAATAATGCTGTAAATCTGTTAAACAGCAAAATTATAAACAAAATCATTTCTTGAACTAGCAAAATTTTGTCTTGAAATACTAAACTTAAGAAGAGCAAATACTTAGGAGGTATATTTAAGCCAGGTGAAAGTCTAAGTTAAAAATCATATGGCCACAGCTGGGAGGAGTTAAATGGCCTGTGCTTGCAATTTTGGTATGGACAGTGAACATGTATCTTTATGAGATGTAAGAAGTAAAAACATAAAACAATCCAGGGAGAATTAGGATGCTCTAAAAATTAGTTTTCTGCAATACCTAATCATAATGGGTCTTACTAATACTCTAAATGCAGCACTTCAAAAAAGCAAAGCTTTCATAAACATACAGTGAAAAAAAACCAACAAAATTAGAGCACCTCAGAGCATGTCCCTCAAATTACTTCATCACACAGAGAGTCTTTCACTGTTTGTTTTCCGGAGCAGCTGGAAGGTGTGTAGTTGAATGAAATCATTAAATATTTTACCAACACAGTGCACTCATCCCCACCAGGACAGTACCCATGGCTCTATCTGTGCATGGGCTGTCCTCATGCAGAGACACAAGCCAAACCTTCTCAGACATGTGCCTTCTTTTGTACTCCTCATTTCCCCATTTGGTGGTCAAGAAGGTGTCTGTGTTCTCACTTTACATCCAGGGAAAATGTGTAAATGCTGCATAGCTCTGGAATAGATTTCTGCTGTTTATTCAAGACAAATCTGTCGTAAATAGCATCTGTAAAATCCCAATTCCACCTCAAGAAAGAGAACTATGCCAGACTGGAGCAGTACCAGCACCTCCTTCATGCAGTTTCATGCAGCAGAGGGTACTCACTTGTGAAGTCATCTTCCAGAACTCATCATTCAAAGTGCAATTTAAATTTTGAGTGCTGGCCTTGGGTTAGGGCATCAGAAAGCTTGCCATCTTTCTTACAGTGAGTCCTTAATGAAGCAGAAGTTTTCCCAGAAAGAGCAGATCCCTTTCTAAGTGATCATGCAGTCATTCCCTCTCCCATATCCCCCTTGTCCTCTTCTTTCTCTCCACCCATGCACAGCTTATAAAGCCACTGACAAATTTCCCTGAAACTCCATTGAGAGGCAAAAACAAAAGATCTTTCAAGCCTTAGAAAAACCCATATTACTACTCCAGGCATTAGAAAGGACACATTCTGAACTCAGCTATTTAATTATTCTCTCAGTTTGACATTTTGGTTTGCCAACCACACAACTTCAAGTCAGTGATAGCATCTATTAAAAAAGGTATCAGAGGCACCAGGGAAGGATCTAACAGTACTGCTGACATGTAGTTAGGAGTGAAGGCTATGGAGGGGAATCATCATATTTTGTGTAGAATAGGGCAAAAATCACAGGGAAGATATCGTGGTGTACAAGACACTGTGTGTACAAGGTAAGAGGTAATAAATCCACAGCACACTGGCCATCAACAGCTCACTATCAGTCACCACTCACACCATAACATATCCCTCCAAAATTTAAAAATACTTTCTCACCAAACACAATAAGAAACCACCAAAGCAGCTTTTCATGAAAATGGAGAGTGAAAATCTCTCAGGAAATAACTTCTGAAGAGGAGGAGGAGGTGAAGGGGTTAGCAGAGGATCTACACTGGTGTGGGAGTGCTTCAGGTTCAAAATTAGAAAGGGAATGACAGCACAGCTGGTAGCATATGTCTCATATGTAACTTGTCATTATATGCAGTGACACAGAAAAAGAAATTAAGCTTTTGCCTCTAATCATGCAGTAATCTCCCCAAAAATCAACTACCATCAAGCAGCCTATTTTTCAATGAGTTATATATATATCTATCAACCCCTTTTTTTAACCAGCAATCATAAACACGGGCACACATTCTTCAGCTCCCATCTTTCAAAACAGCCACTGTGCTGAGCTGCAGTATTGTCAACAGCTATATACTCTTTAATTAAGAAAACCTTACAGATAATTCAAATATCAAACGTAATGAATATACCAGGAAAAAACCACACAGTGCACTGCTTTCAGCGTGACCTTTCTTACAGACTGTTAAAGATCAGGCAAATCTGCAATGAAATTTAAAAAATGCTTCTGTGCCTTTTTAAATCAGAATATTAATCAAGACATTTTTTTCAGATAAACTCTTCTCAACATGTTGTAATAGGATTTGGTTAATATCGACTGTCTGGTGGCTCTTTTTCAACAATCAACTTTCAATACTCACTTTAGTATGGAAGAACAGGATGATGGTATGCAAAATAACCAGTGTAAGGGATGATAAAAGACTTTTGAAAAATCTTGAGGAAGATGTTCATCAGAATTGTTCAGAAATGTCCTGAAAAAAAACCCAAATGCTTCTGAATTACATGGAGGATTGAAAATGCTTTCAGATCAGTATCACTAAATATATATAAATAGAAGATAGAAAAGCTCTTAAGATACATAGTACTAATATATGTATGCATACAAATAATTGCAAATTTATCTATCTTATTACTGTTAAAAATGTCATTCTGTATCTTGTTTACTTTCAATCTTTGCAGCTTGGTATCTAGCATCATTACTCCTGTTAAAGCAGTTTTCTTGATATTTCTATTCCTATGTAGAGTGTTGGAAAATGCACTGAATAAGCAAATTGCTCTTAGATACTCATTTCTATAGCTCTTTTCTTTCTGCATAATACATGCATCGTATTATCAATACTTTTATCATCATCATAAGTAAAATATCTTTTGAAATTGTAACGGTTCTCCTTTGAGTAACGTGCAAGTACATATCAACTTTGGATCAAACCAGACAAAAAACTGAACCAGAAGCTTTGCACCTTCACTGGCTTTTGAGAAATAGACCAGGGGTTGTAAAAAAAAAGCTGTTTTCACATATAAGGGCTGGTGAACAATAAGACAAGCTAGTTTGATGTGACTTCTGCACTACTTCTCTCACCCAAATGATGTGAGAGGCAAAAATCAGATGTGTTCAATCCACTCATACTAGAAAATAACTATTACTTTTAACTAATATTATATTATTCAAAAGATATATAAAACCACAATGGCATCATCTAATTTTATTTCTTTTATCATTTAATGATGATAAATAATAGCATTTGTACATTTCTGTAGCAACCACCAGGATGCAATAACGTGTGATAGGAAGGGCTGCCCCTTGTCCTCTTCCCCTTTTACTCTCATTTACACTAAAGACAACTCCAGCAGAGAGGATATGGTCTGTTACATCCATCCTACATTAACCACAGTCAATTATCACTTCTTTTGCACCTTACTTTTCAGCTTACTTGGCTGTGAATTTTTCATCTTAATAACTTTCCTCTTCTGAAGCTTGTTTCTTTATGTATCATGGCTGGGAATATCTAAACTAATACACAGGAGGTAACTGCCTCTAAAAATGCCACTTCTACAGAACTCATTTATGGTATATTTGCTTTACTTTCTGGAGTGATTCAGTGTCATTCCCACTTTTGAGTCAATACTCTTTCTATTGCAGTAAGAGTAAAGGACATTTAAGAATACCTCAGGGAAAGACATGAGGACTTTCTCAGAATAAAGATAATTTTTTTTACAAGACATAAAAAAAGCCCCTGCCACAACATGGAAACACAGCAGTGAGAGTGGATGTAAACACTTAAAACTGGAGACAGAATGGAAACCCACTGGAAGACAGCCTTCAGGAGCTTTAAACATAACAGATAAAATCTCCTCTTTATTACAGGGTGCTTGGTCACCAGAGTGTTAATAGTATTTGTTTCATTTATACTGTTTACTAATAGTATTTGTGTTTTGTCATGTAATTGCTTAAAATTACTTTCAAACTGTTTTTCACAACTACATCTAAGTAATTTACAAGTGTGGCTACATCCCTATAAGGTCACTGCCTGTAAGACCCCAGATGAAAAAAGAGAATAATGCTTTTTCACAAGAAACACAGCTATATAGCTTCCGAACTCCTCCAAAAGATAGGGTGATTTCTTTGGAATTTAATTTTACTAATCAAACAAAATTAGTAGGAATAATTGACTACAGACTTCAAAATGATCTTAAGTAAGCAATATCTGAGCAGAAGGATTATCAGAGAGTGAATTTGTGATCTTTGTGAATTCGTGAATACCTGAAGATTAAAAATAAAGCTGAGATTATAACATACATAAAAGGATAATTTAAATGAGAAAATAATTATTTTAAAGGCAGTAATTCCAACTTTCTCTAAAAAATAAATAAAAAATATCATTCTCTCGCATCCTCTGAAATATTTTTCTTAACATAACAAAGCACAGAGCCTATTTCCTACAATAAAGCAGGGTAGATACAGTTTGGGTAGGAATCTAATAAGAAAAGACAACATCTTGTCTACTGATGAACTGTTGGAGAGACTCTGGGGTGAAAGCAGCTTGTTAAGTACTGTGTCTTAGACACCTACCAAGGACAAGCACAGGGCAGACTTGTGGACTCTTGAGGCTTATAACAAAAGCTCTGTAAGCTGGTTTTTTTTTTAAACTGAGGGTTTTAAAGATTGTTTAAATACTATAATAACTGGAAATAATATATAAAAAAATTAAGCATCTAATGATATTACAGTAATTCTGGTGCCAGCACTTCTCAGTGTCCACTGCTGGCTCTGTAATTCCTGCCAGGAAAACCAACTCTGTGCCAGACAGTTTAGTTCAACCACTCTTCTGACAGAAGTATAATAATAGCTACTAGGAAATTTGTTTTGACTACAAGTGATGTTAGCAGCAGCTGCCTATAGTCTCAAAGCACTGGATAGCATCTGTGAAAGCATTTAATACCACAGCAAGATTCCAAGTTACAGTAGTTTTATTCTTCAGTAGTGTATGACAAGGTGAGAATTGATCTTGCAAGCCCCAGTGCAGGTGTGAAAAAATGAGATGCCAACAAGATGCATCCTAATGGTATTCCCTTGTAGATTTTGAAGGATTTAGTTCTCTGCAAGGAATAAACATGACTAAAAAAGCAAATTCATGAATTATAATTCTTATGTACTAAAATTAAGATAATTATTTCCCATTTTAAAAATTGAATGACAGATATTTTTACCCTACAGACAGCACTTTTACCAGCAGAATCTTTAAATTCTTCTCTCAGCATTCGAGTCACTCACCTGATTTCTTGTTGAGAGAGATATAATAATTCCTTGAATGAAATCATAATGAAATGTGCTCACCTGACTCTTTATGATGTTCCCTAACTGAAAAAATGTCATCTACTCAGTAGATCAAATAGACTAAAGAATATAGAAAAGAAGCACAAGAATACATCTGCTCCAACTTGACTAATCCTCAGGCTGGTGCAGAAGCCAATCTCTGCTCTGAAGTCACACAAATGAGCCTGTTGTAGTGACAGCCTGCTTCGCCTGGACAATTCCATCCTATAAAAAATAATGACTGAAGAACAGCATGGGGCTCTCCTATGACATCCATAAGCAGCACTGAAACTGTTAGATCCACTGCACAAAACCCAGCCACTCAAACTGAGTAACTGACAACAATCTTGTCAGTCAGATTATCATGGCTGCAAGTTCTGAGGATGAAAATCCTCTTTTTTCAGAGGTCTGGGTCAGCAGCAAGAAAACAGCAACACCTGGTAGTTTCAGGGAGCACGTTCTGGACACTGCTGTTGTTCAGGAGGAGTACAGCAGGCAAAACAGAGATAATGATTTCCTTCATCCACTTGGCAATTCTTAAGCCTTAGACCACGTCTAAGTAGCCTTGTCATACAGAAAAGAAACTAAGCAGAAAACACATAAATTTGATCAAAAAATTAGGAAAGAAAAAGCATATGCCAAAAGCATTTTATTTGAAGCTAAGGATATTATTAATTTTTCAGTACCCCTACTATTTGGTTGCATTTCAATAACATACTAAAGAATCTTGAATAGTTTTAATTCCCTGGAAGCAGTAGTTAATACAGCATCTCTAGTAACTTGGAAACGAGCCAGTCCTATTATTAGACAACTCCTGGAAAACAATGTTCTGTCATCACTGCTTTTATGATTACACAAAACTTTCCTGAGCAGTCTAAAGATTAATTTAAACCTAGCCCCTGCAGGGAAATCTCCTAGTACCAAAAAAGAGCATGCTAGATTGAAAAGAAAAAATCTTTATTTCACTTCCAGTTAATTTTACCAAAGTTTTTAAGATATGGTGCCTAGCTAGCAGATGGAAATTTTGATCATACAGCTGTAATTGTAAAGAGAACTGAAGAAGGATTCGTATTCCTTTAAAATCATGTGTAGCTTCTAAATCTGTTATGGATAGATTCTTAACATGATGAAATATGTTAAGATATGTTAATTTGTTAATATGAAACTCAGTAAATTATGGGCATAAGAATTCAACACCGAATTCAGTATATGGTGGTGTTTCCAACTGGATATAGTCATTCAAGAAGCTAATTTGATAAATCTGTTTTTTCTTTGTATTCTGGATACTGGGTTAGGTCATCTGAAAATATTGCCTTTAATGAAAAGTAAAATGTAATGTAGAATAACTGTTCTGATAACAGACTCTCACAGGTTTTGAGAATCAAAGTTCTGAATACCCAGTTCATTAAAAATATCCCTTTTTACCTACAGAAAAAAATATGCATCAGTCTCTAACAATGTTTTTTATTGCTATCAACAATGTTTTTTAGGGTTAATATTATTTTTGTAACTAAATAACAAAATATTACTTTTTTTGGGTATTCTTCTTAAACAAAGCTGCCAGGTTTTGGTTATGGTTTGCAGAGTACTTTGTAGCAAATTAAATGAGCTGCTGCATCCTGTGCATGTCAAGTTTTTGATCTCTAGAAAAGCAAATTAGGATACTGAAATGTATACAACAAAATATAAAACCTATATGAACAAGATTTTAATCTGTAGCATTTTCCATAGAATACAAAATATGCTGCCTCACTCTTTGGCATTTTCTTCTGAAACTCAGTGAATTGTCAAATTTCAGTAACAATCCAAGTATAGAAAAACTTGTAAAAAACATGGATTAGTGGAGGAGTCTAGAATAGCTAGAAGGAACAGGCTACACTACATATTTATTTGAGTCCATCAGTCTAAGGGCTTTCATAAGGGAAAGGTGAAATGTCAACATTTACAGTAGAAGTTACAGCTACCACAATGTCCATTCCTGCCTCTATCACTACTGCTACAGCAGGACTATCCAACCTTCTTATGAGTCACCACCTGAATTGCTATGTTTTAAGAGCCCACAAACACTAAAATGAGCCCAAGCATGACAAATAATATTTAATTAAACTTAAATGCAGGAAATCTCCATCCTACTCTTTGTACTATTAATTTTAACTAGAATTTTCTTATTTAGAATAATAGAATAAAAGCCAGTTGAATAGGATTTGGCTTTCTTGGTTTTGGGTTTTGTTGTCGTTTTTACTGAAGTTGTGATCTCACTTTGTATTGTCTCTTACACCAAATTTACAGCACATTTTTTAGCATGAAAAGGCAGTGAAAGACTCAGACCACACCTCAGTGTGCCTAACAGCCTCTTGGTTACAGCTGTGATTTGTGAAGATAAAATTTTACAAATATGGGCATTCTACACTCT
>NW_008600007.1:22169-26004 GCF_000691845.1 Merops nubicus
TTCTGTTTTAAACTGTATTTAACATTTGTGAGGCATACTGGTCATGTAAAGAGATGATAATTTCAGTAAATTATCTTTCAGTTCCAGTACTTGTAGAATTACTATGGGACTTGATGATCTTGGAGGTCCCTTCCAACCTAAAGGATTCTATGATTCTATGACAGTAGAACATTCTAATTTACCTGGAAGCTGAAGGTAGATAAATTTGAACTACTAAGAAGATGACATTTTTTTCAATTCTATGAGTGATAAGTCCATGCAAACCTTACCAAAGGCTTTGGTGCCATAGCAGTAAATGTTTTTAGACCACTAAGAATATGTTTCTAACAATATATGTCCTAACTGAGCAGTGAATTGCAAATTTGGGACACTAATTATTAATGAAATTCTACTGTTTGTGTCACAGAGGAAATCAAACCAGACATCCACTATGTTCTACGTTATCACCAGACAAAAAATGTGTAATATAGGGGTTTGATGTAAACCTAATAAATTCCAGCAGGTGTAATTTGGGTTTAGGCAAGATGGTAAAGGTAAGTTCAAGACCAAGCTGAGAAATACTCGAGGGTCATCAAAGTGTGTCAACACTGTGCATTTCATTTGTATTTCAACACAATTATTCACCTTGTAGATCTATCTATGTAAGCTCAGTTTTGTCTCAAATCAAATGTTTCTTTCATACTTACTCATACAAGTTCTTCAGTGGCGAAGTTAAAATAGCCAGCACAGAGAGCAGACTATTGCAGTGGATGTGTATTTTAGAGATCTTGAGATCTCTGTCCTCCTGTGGATTCAGAAACTCCCGTACAGAGCTGCAAACTGACCAGAGCATGTCCTCAGTGGACATCAAAATTGCTGCAATGTCAATTCTGTAGGGGGAAAAAAAAAAGTCAAAATAACATTACACAGGGCATCAGGATAGGGGTAGATTTCAGTTAAATAGAACTTTCCTCTGACAACATAAAACACCTGCATCACAGCATGGACTTCAAGTTTTAGCAGTTTAGGAATTCTGAATGCACTACACCTTAGAAATTTAGGGCTTCCACCAAAAATTTGATACTGAAAGTAGTTAGAATAAGGCTTAAAAAAAATGGACATTTCTTCTTCCAGAGGACAACGCTGCTAGATGGGAACAACTTATCTTCTAAACTACAACTAGATAGAATTAAATTTCATTTTCTTTATGATAAAATATAATTTGAAAGTATATACTATTTTCAAATGGTGCTGGGGCACAAAAGTAATGACAAGTGAACTACATCTCCAATCTGCAAAACTTTTAGCTGCCAGGCAGCATATTATGTTGTGGAATGTTTCTGAGTCAGCTGATACTGGCTGGCCATTGGGTGGTGGTCATGGGTCACTGGCCTAAAGAACAGCAAGAACCCAAGCTACAACATCACCTCACAAGACTGGGCTGACATACAACAGAGAGGAAACAGAAGCAGAACACAAAATAAAAGGCAGGCATGAAGTGGGATGGAAAAAAGTACCTAAGTACCTAAAAGCCAATGGATGTGTAAGTGATTATCTGTATTTGTAAGGGCCATCTTATTCTCAGAAAGTCTAGGCAAGTACACATGAACTGACACTTATCCACATTACACATCAGATCTCTAACATTTTGAGAACCATTTGAAGGAAAAACACACACATCCCAAAATACTGTATTATATATATAAAAAACTGTAGACCTCTGTGACAAAAATATATTGATTATTAATTTATTGGGTTTTTTTTAATTTCTGCATGACTGGATAATTTAATTTACTTTCTGGCATTCAAGGATCACCTTATTAAATAAAAATAACCTCTCTACAAAACAAAAATGTTACAAAATGTAAAGGGCTCTGGAAGAAGTACTTATTCAGTATTTTGAAGCAAATTAATATAGACTTGACTAATATGACATTTAAGAAATACTGTGTCAATACATGTCCTTCTTATTTCAGGGTAATTTCTTTTCCCAGGAAATTTTCAGGGAAGTTTCCAGGAAAATTCTCCTCAATGCACTGTTCACCATGGGGCTTTCAAACCAACCAAGCAGTTTACAGAACAATTTCACCAAGAGTTCGAAGGAGGTATTGGTCCTGCATACTTGACTATATATACTAAATATTATACTAAATATACTTAAACATACAAAAAATGTTGAGCTAAAATGAACACCAAAATGCATAAATTGTGTCTATCTCTGCTGTGTTAATGCTTACATTAGAATCAAAGCTCTGTGTAACAGAAAACTAAGATGTACTTATTTTATCCGTTAAAAATGTGCATTAAATATACAACCATTACCTGATTTGTGGTGTTCTCTTGTAAGTGGGGCAGGCCTGACAATACCTGGAGGACAACAAAGCCAGCGACTGCTCTACTACATCTGTAAAAATCTCCTGGGCTGTCTTGGGAGGTAGAATGGTCCACAGATCATGATGGAGAGCACAGCAGAAGTAATGCCACATCTGGACAGAGAAGGAACATCTTTCCCCCTAGCAAAACCACCACAGATTAAATAATAAAAACACACCTTCCACAATGTCAATCTAGTTCCTGTGTGTCTAATTAATTCAGTCTGAAAGGAAACAGCCCAACAATTTCAGGCACACGATGACCACAAAAATGGTCTTTGACAAGATGTGAAACATCTTTATGAGCAAGAAAAACACATGTTCCGTTTCAGCTGTAAAACTAGAGTTCTGCCACAAAATCAGACCACAGCATTTGACCCCTTAGAGCCTTCATTAACTTATCCTCAAAATCCACAGTGTTCTAAGCCATATGTTGTAAGTCATAATGGATAGGTAATAAAAGCAGAAAAAAACAACTGAAAACAACTGAAGAGTTAAACTGATAATAAGAGATAGCCAGAACTTCTTAGTACATTTTTTTTTTTATCTTATAACAGTAACTCATTGAAACTAAACATTTTCTGGGAAGGCATGAGCATTGTTATTAAAATTTCATTGTTTATACAGAACTACCACAACAGGACACAAATACAGAGGAGTCAAAATCACAGTGGTTAATCCAAAATGTCTCTAAGATGTGCATAGCTCAACCTGCATTTAAATATTTCAGGTAATATCTGTTCAGAAAATAGCATTATGAGGACACTGTGTCAGAACAAAGACATGAATCTTCACTTCCCACGTTCCCATTGAGTGGAGAAATATTTGGAGAATTTGTTGATATTTTAGCATTAACAGAAATATAAAACAACCCCATGTTTTTTAAACACTGAAAGAGTTTGATAGGCATTCCCTAACAAAAGCAAACCAAACCTTTTTAACCACACCACATCAGCAGATTACTGGAAGTTGCAATTATTCAGCATTTCTTTGCTGTAATATTCAATGTGTATTTTATATTAAAAAGTGGTAAATTATGACACAAAAGAACCAAACTTGTGACCATGGCTCTAGTAATTAAATTTAGGACTGGCATAATTATCTGTACAATCTCATTTAGAAAAACAAAACAAACTAACAAAAAAATTCCTAAATTTCCAAGTTGAAGAGAAAAATGTAACACAGATAAGCTTCAAAAGAAAATTATATGCCTAATTTTCTTCAGACATACAACCAATCAAATCTTATAACTGTTTTAAGCTATTTTGATAAGCAAACCAAAACTAATCACTCTGGTACTTTGAACAATCAAGCACTTGATAAGTGTTTTCACACAGTTAAAATACGATTGTCTTATTTTGACAAAAAATTGATGTAATAAACTAATGGACATTTAAAAATAATTTCCTGGGTTTTTTACCTGAAAGAAAATTATACTGTCATTGCATGATATACTGAAACATCATCATAAGAATATATTATTA
>NW_008600008.1:0-2545 GCF_000691845.1 Merops nubicus
AGGCCTTGCCCCGAGCCACCCACCTCACCCTGCCCCTCCCGGGCGCCTCTTACTTCCTCTGGACGTCCGTCAGCGTCACGCCCTGCTCGGTCACTCTGAAGTGCACGAGGGTGGGGGTGGGCAGGGTCTCCAGCTCGAAGGTGGAGGAGATGGCTTTCTGCACGGCCGGGGCTCCCGTGAGCGTCTCCACGTTCACCGAGCTGAGGTACAGGACGTTGCACACTGCCAGGGGAGCACAGGGCCCGCTCAGCACCCGCGGCCCCGCACGGCCCCGCGGGGCTCAGCTTGGGTCTGGAGGAAACTAGAGAGCTGGGGACTCCAATTCTTCACAAATTTATTTCAGTTTTCTTTGATTCTTTGCGCTAATTGTTTTAAAAGTCAAAGCCCTTCATTTCCGGTTTCTAAATGTCACATTTGGAATTTTTTTTTTCTGTTTATTACATATTTCCTTTAATGAAAAGCAGAAGTATCCCCAAGCCAACTAACGGCTGAAGGCCAAGCTAAAACATGACATTTCAGGCTGATTGAGCTGTTTAAAGGGCTGTTCTGGGTCAAACTAAACTTTTCAGCTTGCCAACTTGTTTTTCAGAATTTCCAGCAAAACAAAGTGGTTCCTGACTCCCCTGCCTGTGCCGGGGCTCTGCTGCCCGGTCTCCTGCCTGTGGCTCTCTGCTCCCACCTGAAGCCCACCCACTGCTGCACCCAGGCTGGGCCACCCAGGCACAGAAGAGAAGCCAAGACCCTTCCCCATCCTGCTGTATAGTTTCCATGCATCTCTCATAAGGTCCCTTAGTGATTTAACCAGCCCCCCAAGTGCTCCATCCATCCTTCTCCTAGAACCTCCATCAACATCCTCCAGTTCAATACTGACTGAAGTTAAAAGTTCAGGGGCTATTTAAAATGGTGGATTTGTGGGTCTTTCATCAGCCTTGGGACCTCAAGAACTGTCTTTTCAAGCCTGACTTTGCCACTGTGAGCACCAAGTCCCTTTTCTTTAAAAACACCAGGTTCCCTCGCAGGCCCATGATCTGAGGACATGAAGAAAAGCTGCAGGTGTCTCCAGCCTGGTGACAAAGCCAGGATGGGGACAGCTGCACCCAGAGGGGAGACCTGCTGCTCTGCACAGCCGCAAAGGCAGCGCTGGCTTTTCAGCTTCTGCTCTGAATGAAGTCAGAAACAATGACACAAAAAAAGCCTTCTCCTTTCCTTACCAGCAGCTTTCTTCAGCAGGGGCAGAGTGGATTCTGGAGAGCAGTCAGGGCTGTCTTCTCCATCAGCAAGATCTGCACAAATGACAAGCAGGAGCACAGATGCCACAGGTCAGGCTGCTCAGGGTCACCACTTCACGATGGGTGGTGATTCCTTACCACACAAGAGGCCCAAGGGCCCACGACCACTTAAATGTCAAGGCTTTAGAGCAGTAATTAATATAATTGTCCTGCCTCTCCCTCTCCTGGCTCTGTTCATCTCTGATCTCGCCACTTCTTCTTTCCTTGCCCACCCTTGGTGGTTCCCACTGCTCTGCTGACCACTCTCCATCCCAGCAGAAGCAAGTCACCACCACCGTCAACTCGAGCCAGCTCCTGCAGGACCCTGCTCCCCTACAGCCAGGGCAATCACCCCACTGTGTTAGCACCCGGGTGGTTCAGCCCCCTCCCCACTGCAGGTTGCCCACCCTTGGTGGTTCCCACTGCTCTGCTGACCACTCTCCATCCCAGCAGAAGCAAGAAGTCACCACCACCTTCAACTTGAGCCAGCTCCTGCAGGACCCTGCTCGCCTACAGCCAGGGCAATCAGCCCCACTGTGTTAGCACCCGAGTGGTTCAGCCCCCTCCCCACTGCAGGACTGCCCCCAACTCCCCAGCCCAGCAGGAGGGACCGCTCAGAGCATCCTCCTGCCCAACACCTACCGCGGGTGGGGATGCTCAGCTTGCAGGGCAGTGCCAGCGGGGTGATGGCGTGCTGGTACACGAAGGCAGAGAGGCTCCCTGCAACACAGAACTGTGAGCTGGGGGGGGCTGGTGCCTGAGACCTTAGCACTAGTGCTACAGAGCAGCCCAGGCCCTGGCTGGTGCTCCGAAGGGCATTTGGAAACAGCTCCTGGGGCTGCCAGGGCTGCTGCGGGGGCTGGCACCGCCTTACCGAAGTACAGCTCCTCGCTGGCTCCCTTCAGGCGCACGCCTTTGGCAGAGGACTCGATGAGGAAAGGACTAGGTCACCGCGCTCATCGCCTGCAAGCAGGACCAAGGGCAGCGTTAGGCCCTGCACGAGCAGCGTGGTGCTGCCCCTGCCCTCCCCAGGGCCCGTCCCAGGGCATCCACCGGAGTTCTGCTCTGCGTGGTGGGAGCAGTGCCCCTGCCCAGGGGTGGGATGGACACAGACCCCGCTGCCAGCACCTCGCACACAGCCAGAGCCCTGCAGCTCCTTGGCTTGGTTTAGTTTGAATTTTAGTGAAAACCTTGAAGCAAACCCCACCCCTCCCAGCGACCCCCGTACCTGTCTGGCTGGAGGGAGAGGCGGGAACCTTCATGGCCAGCCCGAAGGC
>NW_008600009.1:0-310 GCF_000691845.1 Merops nubicus
GGAGGGGGCCCGGCCGGTGCTGGGGGGCTCTGAGGCCTTCAGCAGGGGGCTGGGTGGTCCCGGGGTGACGGCGCCGTTCTGCTGGGTGCTGAGCACCCTCACGGGGGTCCTGGGCTGGGGGGACCCAGGTGGTTCTGGGGCTCTGAGCCCCTCAGAAGGGTCCTGGGGCTCTGAGCCCCTCAGAAGGGTCCTGGGCTGAGGGGACCCAGGTGGTCCTGGGGCTCTGAGCCCCTCAGAAGGGTCCTGGGCTGGGGGGACCCAGGTGGTCCTGGGGCTCTGAGCCCCTCAGAAGGGTCCTGGGCTGATGGGA
>NW_008600009.1:643-2318 GCF_000691845.1 Merops nubicus
GGTCCTGGGCTGGGGGGACCCAGCCGGTCCTGCAGCCTCTCCTAAGGATCCTGGTCTGAGGATGCTCAGCTGGTCCTGGGACCCTGAGACCCTCATGGGCTTCCCCAACTGAGGGGTCCCTGGGGTGACGGCACAGTCCTTGGGGTGCTGAGCACCCTCCTGGGCGTGTCCCTGGGGCCGGGTCCCCGTCTGGGGGGCGGTGCTGGGACATCCCCGGGGGCAGGGGGCAGCCGGGGATTTGTGCTGGATGGAGCCGGGGAGGTGAGCTGAGGTGGGGATTTGGGGATCAGCACGCTTCTGCCGGCCAGAAATAAAACCTCCCAGGGCTCCAGGGGCAACGTGGAGGGGCCGAGGGGGTCTGTTTTGAAAAGGCGCCTGGGTGTTGTTAGGCAGGATTTCATTCCTGGGGGGTTGTCCCAGGCTGGGGTGACCCCACCAGCCCCGGAGGGGTTCAGAGAGCTGTGTGGACCTGGCCCTTGGGGCCCTGGTGGAGGGGTTAGGGCTGGTGGTTGGGCTTGATCTTGCAAAGTCTTTCCCAACCTTCATAGTTCTGAATTTTGGTGCGTTTCTGTAGCTGGGCTGGCTCCTCCTGAAATTTAGGAAGGGTGGAGGGGCTGCTGTAGAACAAACCTGCTAAAAATAGAGCCTGGGATGATAATCCTAATCCGGGAGGCCTTTCTTGGTGCTCTAGGAAAACTGCTCTTTAATCTTCTTTTCTTCTTCTCCCTAAAGCCTCTCTGCTAATCACCCTTAATTGCCTTTACCTCTCTTGATGTCTGTCCTTTGCTTTCCTGGCTGCCTCCGGGGTGAGTTTAGGAGGTGGCAGCCAGCTGAGAAACGTCCCCCACCCTAGTGACAACCTCCTGGGTCCTCCTCTGGGGACCATCTTGTCGTGGCCCTCTGGCCTCCATCCCAAGGGTGACACCTCCCCAAATATGAGGCTCTTCATTGCTCTCCTTGCTGCTGGGCTCCAGCCCTCTGTGGTTTTGGTGATCTGTGGTGGTCAGGCTGGATCCAAAACCACTTTAGGAGCAGTCAGATGGAGGGGAGGGACCCTCTGTTAGATATTGGCTGATGGGCTGCTCTGAAAATGCCAAAATTGGAGCAAATAAGGGGAAAAAATGCAGCTTCTACCCAAAATAATCAGGTAGCTGTGATGTTGCTGCTGGAGGCAGCTGGAGAACATGCCCTGCAGGTGCCTCACTGGGCTGGGACCCAAAGAGGAGGTTTGGGGAGCCCCGTGTCCCCCAGCTCTGGTTTCTCAGGCTCTTTTTGGTGCTCAGTGGGTGGTTTTTGGGGGGCCTGAGGTCGCCGAGGAGCTGTGTTTGGTGGGGCTGAGGAGCCCAGCTGGGGTTTTGGGAGGTTTGTGGCCTGGGTTCTAACCACACCTGCTGGTTTTGGTGAGGGCTCCTGGGTGTGCTGCTCCCCTCCTGAGGCAAAGATCATCTCTGCTCGCCCTCCCAGGGCAGCTTCACCCCCAGCAGCTGCCCCCAGATCCACCCCAGTGCTCCTCAGGGCAGGGAAGCACCATCAGCACCAGGGTGGGCAAGAGGAGGAGCTGCCCCCTCACCTCCAGGGCTGGTCACCTTATTGTTGGCCTCAGACAAAAGTGGTGGCTGGAGGCAACAGCCCCGTGGACTTCAGACCAAGCCAAGAACGTTGTCTGTAGAAGGCT
>NW_008600009.1:2764-3125 GCF_000691845.1 Merops nubicus
GTGGGGGAGAGGAGTCATGGGCACCTGGCAGTGCTGGGGAACATCTGCACTCCTGGATTTCAAAGCTCTCTTCCCACCAGCATCCTCTGGTGACTCCGGGGTGTAATCCTGGCTCAGACCAGGTCTGAGGGGGGTGGTCTGGAGTCCTGCCTGGCCCCCCCCCGAGGGGCACCCAGACCCTGCTGCTCCCCTGCCCCCCGGGCAGCAGAGGAGGGAGCAGGGAGGAGATTAAAGGCAGGCGCTGGTCTCATTGGCCACCCCGGGCTGCAGCTCAGCTCCTGGGGCTTTAGGCAGCACAAATAGCTCAGCCCTGGCCCCACCCCGGCCAGCAGCAGGAGCTCTGAGGGACAGCAGCAGCAGG
>NW_008600009.1:3140-4879 GCF_000691845.1 Merops nubicus
CCTGCTCCTCTTCCCCCATCCCACCTCAGGGCTGAGGGCTGCCCAGGTGGGTGCTGGATGCTTGGACTCTATCCGAGCCCAGGGCTAAGGGGGAGGTAAGGTGGGTCCCCAAAAAGGACTTCTAGAGTGTTTGTTCCACCTCGGGGTGGGTTTTTTGGGGTGATGGATGATCCAGCAGCGTGGAGTGTACCTGTGGTGGGACTGGTGCCCTGCTGTCCCCAGGGAGTCACAGAGTCATGGGGTGGTTTGGGTGAGGTGGGACCTTCCAAGGTCACCTGGTCCAGCCCCTGCAGGGACATCTGCAGCTAGAGCAGGGTGCTCAGAGCTCTGACCCACCTCCTCAGGGTTGGGCACTCATCCTTGGCACCCTCAGTGCCAAAAATTCCTTCTCCTCTCTAGCCCCAATCCCCCTCGTTTAATTTCAAACCATCCCCCCTTGTCCTGTCCCAACAGCTCCTCCTCAAAAGTCCCTCCCCAGCTTTGCCAGACCCCTTGAACCCCTGAAAGGTAACAACAGGTTCTCCTGGAGCCTGCTGGCAGCTGAACCACCCCGGCTGACTGACCCTGGTGTGCCTGAGGGAGCAGAGGCAGAGCTGGGATCTCATCCTGGCCCTGGGGGTGGATCTGGGGAGGAGCCTCCGGGGGGGATTAGCTGCAGGATCTCCAGGCTTAGGGCAGTGCCTGGGGGGCTGGGGTGACGTTGCTGTCACCTCGTGTGGCACAGCCACCCTGCTGAGCCCTCCCTGGGCCCTCCCTGCCCCAACGGGCCCAAAACACTAACCCCAAACCCACCCAGTTCTTTTCCAGGGAAGGAATTTGGTTTGAAATGGGGTTTGTGTGGTTTGTCCCTCGGGTGTGGAAGCTGGTGGAGTGTTGGGGACCCCAGCAGTACCCCCTGCAGTGCTGGGCAGGGTCTCCTGCTGTGGAAATGAACCTTTCTTCCTCCTCAGAGAAGCAAGCACATCAAAACACCCTTTTTTTTGGTCTTTTTGGCTGAAGATACAGATATTTACCCAGGACTGCTAGTGGATGTCTAACTGTCCCTCACAGAACCACTGAGGTTGGCAAAGCCCTCCAGGATCACCAACCCAACCCTCCCATGGCCTCTAAACCCTGAGGGCCACGGCTGGTGGTCGGGGAGATGCTGGGGGGAAGGTTGGACTTGCTGATCCTGGAGCTCCTCTCCAACCAGGGTGGGTCTAGGAGTATCCTGTGCACACTTGAACCCCTCCAGGGATGGGGATTCCACCACCTGGGCCAGTGCCTCCATGGCAAGTCCACAGGGTGTCCCATGGTGTTCCCAGATGCCATCAGGCACGTTTCTGCTCCTGTTGGAGAACATTGTTCCTGGCTTTTGGCTCCCAGATGGACCCAACTGGTGACAGGACAGAGCCAGGCTGAAGGATCCCAGTTTAGTGGCATCTAGAGCCCAGTTTCCTCCTCCTTTGGGGTTCCCTCCCCCTCAGCCCCACGCTTCTAATTCCTCCCCCTTCCACCTCTGCCCGGGGGCTGCTGTGCTGTGGGGCTGAGCACCCCCTGGGCACCCCCAGCCCTCTCCTGGGGGTGTCTGTTCCTCACCAGCCCCTTCTGCTGCCCCCCCCTCCAGCCATGCAGGGCCCCAGGCCTGTGGTGCTGAGCGGCCCCTCGGGGGCTGGGAAGAGCACCCTGCTCAAGAAGCTGCTGAAGGACTACGAGAACATCTTCGGCTTCAGCGTCTCCCGTGAGTGTCTCTGTGGGGG
>NW_008600009.1:5020-11357 GCF_000691845.1 Merops nubicus
GGACGAGAAGAACTTCGTCGGCTTCAGCGTCTCCCGGGAGTGTCTCTGGGGGGGGGATTGGGGGGCTGCTCCCCCACAGCCACCTTCTGCTCCAAATCCAGCTCTTCCCGGGGAGCTGGGGAGGATTTTAGGAGCTCTGGGGCCACACAGCAGAACCTTGGATTTAAAATTGAAGGGTTTTTGTGAAGCCCATCTCGTTACAGGGTCAGTCAGGGAGACAGTTTGTGCCATCTCCTGAGGCTGCCCCTCCTGCCTGGGGCTTTGTTGCCTTTTTCTACATCACTCACCAAGTGCTGGCCAAGGGATTTGTTTCATTTTTTTTTTTGGGATGGTTCCCAGGTAATATGAAAATAGCTCCTGGCTGGGGAGCTCCATGTCCTCCCCCAGCCCTGGGACACTCAGCCCAGCACAGCAAGCACAGGGAGTTCTCCTCCCTCTTCCAATCCTCATTTTGTTTCCTTGGGTTTTTTTTTGGGGTGACACCTTAAAGGTTACCCTCAGAATCTGGGCCTGTGGCCACAGCTCTGGCCCCTGATTTCCCCTGGAGTTCTGTTGAGCACATTACCACAATATTTTCACTGTCCTCATAACACTTGGGGTCAGATAAAATCCTTGATGTGAGATCTGGGAGAGCTGGATTCGTTCTGCTACAACAGGGCAAATCCTGGATGGTTAAGAAGTCCCACACTGACTTAATAATATTAATATTTCTTTGATTTTATTACTATTAATAATTACAAGGCTGTGTTTTTGCCTTACAGACACCACCAGGCAGCCCAGACCCGGAGAGGTGAATGGCAAAGGTGAGTGTGGTGCAGCTGGGCCTGGCTCCTCTGAATCTGGCCATGATTCCTCTTCCTTTAGGTTCTTCTCTCACGTGCAGGAAGGAGTCCCCCCAGCAGAGAAGTCAGTCCTGGGTTTGCTTAGAGGGTGCATTTCCTCAGGAGACATTCCTCACTCATGGAATCATTAAGGTTGGAAAAGGCCTCCAAAGATCATCCAGTCCAACCATCAACCCAGCACTCAACTGGGTCCCCAAGTGCCACATCCACATGTTTTTTGAACCCCTCCAGGGCTGGGGACTCCAGCCCCTCCCTGGGCAGCCTGGGCCAATCCCTCACCCCTCTGCCAGGAGAGAAATCTTTCCATGAATAAAGAGATTAAACAAGACTGGCCCCAAAACTGAGCCCTGATGGAGTAAACCACATAAACCTCACCCCTGAGGGATGACATCTTTGAGAGTGTTTGTCCATCTAAAGACACCCCCACTTCTGTCCCTTCTCTTGGTGACCAGACTGTAGCTGTTGGCCACTGTCCTGCAGCCTGTGAGAGAAGGTAACCAAGAGGGATGGACCCAGCAGAACAACCCCAAAATTTAACTCAGCACTGAAGTGTTAGAGGGGGGCAGAGAATCTGCTGCCTGTTACCTCTTCTGGCTGCTCTTTGTGGCTGGCTGAGGTTTTCAAGGCAGGGCTCTTGGTTTCATCCCCCTGGTCCATGCCTGGACGTGGGGTGGGTGGATTTGGGCAAGGTGGGGAGATGCAGCTGCCTCACGAGGTGCCTTTATCTGGCTTGGGTTAATTGTGTGTCCTGCTGCTTTGCTCTTTTCTGGTTGATCTGCATATTTCAGAAAGAACCAAACGAGGTTTGTTCTTAATTCCTGATGCTGCTTTTCACTCTGAAAAGAATTTTAACAGAAGATCAAACATCCCTTTTTACTCTGTTTCAGTTTGATGTCCCCTTTTCTCTCTCCCTCTCTCTTGTCCCATTCTAGCCTCTAATCATAAACACCCACAGGTGCCATTTAAACCACAAACTCCCCCTTCAAAGCTGCTGATTTGGGGTGGTTTTTTTCCTCTTTTTCCCCTCTCCAGATTACCACTTTGTGACCAGAGAGGAAATGCAGAAGGAAATTGATGCTGGTGAATTCATCGAGCACGCCGAGTTCTCAGGAAACATCTATGGGACAAGGTGGGTGATCCAGACACTGCCCAGCCCAGGAGGAGCTGGGAGGATGAGGAAGGAAAGAGTATTTTAACTTGGTGACAGAGTTTTTCCCCTAAACAGGCAGATTCTCAAAGCCTTTTGCCTTTTGTTTTGGTAGCAGGGTCTCTGTCAGGTTTTTAAGGTGCCCAAAATTAACTCCCCAAGTTAGCTCCTCATAACTGGGGCTTGTAGTGGTGGGACAAGGGGTGATGGCTTCAAACTGGGAGATTTGGGTTGCAAATGAGGAAGAAATTCTTCAGTGTGAGGGTGGTGAGACCCTGGCAGAGGGAAGCTGTGGATGCTCCATCCCTGGAGGTGCTCCAGGCCAGGCTGGATGGGGCTTGGAGCAGCCTGGTCTAGTGGGAGGTGTCCTGCCCATGGCAGGGGGTTGGAACTGGATGAGCTTTAAGGTCCCTTCCAACCCAATCTGTGATTCTCTTCTTAACACTTCTCATGATTTCCACAGCCTGTTTATGCTCCTTAATATTTTCCAAGTGCTGGCAGGGAGTCGTGGGCAGAATGAAGACTTCACACTCTCCCTTGGTGGTCTGAATACTCTGAATCCAGGAGCAGAAGCAACAAAACCCACTCTGGGCTGCTGGGAAACAAAAAAAATGGGTGCTGTTTGGGCAAAGTGGCTGCCTCAGAGTGGATAAATTGTGTGGCAGCCTTGCCTGGGGTTCAGGAGTTAGGTGGGGTTTTAAAATAGCATTGCCCTGGGCGTTGGAGCTGAGGGTCAATAAAACATTTAGCTGCAATGTTAATTAGAAGTCAGATATGTAATTAGTGTGAGAAAATTGTGGCAGTGGGATGAGGGGCCTGCTAAGGAGGGAAGGGAAAATCTTCCTTGAGAAATTTGCCTGAAATGCTCCTCAGGAAGACTTCAGTTTCTTCAAGAGCTGGATGAGCTGCTTTGAGGATTTTTTGGAGATCAGACTGGTGGGAACTAGAAGGGACCTCTGGGGATCATTTCACCCAACCCCCTGCTCCAGCAGCTCACCCACAGCAGGGTCACACCCAGGTGGGTTTGGGATCTCTCCCTGGGCCCTCACTTTGGCCCCATCTGCATGTTGCTGTGCAGGGTGGGGGCTGAAATGAGCCCAAACCACCTCACCAGTACAGACCAGTTTGCAAACAAAACAGGAACTGGAACTCTTGAGGCTCGAGTGTCCTCTGCAGGTGCCTCAGGATGTCTCTAGACAGACTGTGATGGAGAGAGCCCCTCATGCTTCTATGAGGAGTTAAAGTTTTTACCAATCCTTTCTGCTCCTTAAAGCTCAGCTAAAAATAATGAACTGCTAATGATTTATGGCTTAATTTAAGCACCCAGCCAGTGGCACAGCCCCGAGTCCTGCCCACAGAAACCAGAATTTCTTGGAGGCCACCTGAAATGAGAGGCTGGAGGTCACTTTCTCAGGGCTCTGAGAGCTTCTGGCTCTCTGTGGGTTGGTTGTGGCAGGAGCCAGTCGATGCCCAGAGCACCAGGAGAGGGTTGGTGGTGGTGCTGCCTTTGGGGGGAGAGCTGTAGGAGCTGAGAAGTAGTTCCCCCAGGGGGCAGAAGAAGCAGCAGCTTTAACAGCATGCAAGAATCAACATTGTGGTGCCACGTCCATCCTCTCCCCTTCATCGTGGTGCTGGCAGGAGACAGAAGGTCCCTGCTCCACCCCAAAACTGCTGAGCAAGAGCAGAGCAGGCTCTGTCTTCTCTCCAGCCACAGTCTGGGCACAGAGGAGCCCCCCTGGGGTGCAGACCTGCTGCCTGCTGGGGACACCCCAACCCCCCCAGCTGTGGCTGGGTGCTCTGAGCCCTTCCCTCTCTGTTCACCCCCAGTAAAGGTGCAGTGCAGGCCGTGCAGGCCCAGAACCAGATCTGTGTCCTTGACATCGACATCCAGGGGGTGAAGAACATCAAGAAGACAGACCTGAACCCCATCTACATCTCCGTGCAGCCTCCTTCCATAGACATCTTGGTGAGGACCCACCTGCCTTGCTGTTAGGCACCTAGACCCACCTGGATGGTTCTTCAGGGCTGTAGAAGAGGTGGGGAGGACGTTTCTGAGCACGTTGTTACCTCCTGCTCCTCAGCATCTGTCCCCTCAGGGATAAATCTTCCTGTTTTCTGGGGGTTTTGAGTCACTCTTCTTGAGTTTCCTGCTCTCTGGGTTTTTTTGAGTCATTCTTGTTGAGTTTCCACACCTTGGTGTCTTCACCTGTGCTGGGTTCTAGACCCTCTTGCAGCATGGCCAACGTAGGTGAGGAGAGAAGGAGATTTTAGTGCTGAGATTTACCCCCAGCAATTAAAGTTCAACCAAGGGAGGCTGGTCCTCTGCAGCACCAGAAATCCTGCACCCCTCTGGTGACCCAAACAACCACAGGGAAGGGAGAGAGGGGGGGGAAAAAAGAGACTGAGAACCTGAGTTTTGGGTGGGAGATCTTGACCCCAACCTCAGCTTGGCCACTGGTTTGGTGTGGGATGGCAATGAGGCCCCTCATCCCTTGGGAGGGGGATCTGGGGGGGGTTCCTGCCTGCAGTTTGGACCTTGGGGGTCTTCAGTAGCTGGTTTCTGGTTGGGTTTAGGAGAAGAGACTCCGTGACAGAAAGACTGAGACAGAGGAGAGTTTACTGAAGCGTTTGGCTGCAGCCCGTGTGGACCTGGAGCTGAGTAAGTCCAGGGAGGGATGGACAGGGGAGGGATGTGTTGGTCCTTGAGGAGCTGGGGTGGTTTTTTTTTGGGTCAACATCTGCCTTGTGTCCTCCAAGGAGCGCTGGCAGGGTTTGGAGTTGAGCTGAGTGTGATCTAAGCACCCTGCTGTGGTGGGAGGTGGTTGGGGTTGAAACCATCACAGCAAAATGCCCCAGGAGCTGGAGTCATGCACCAGAGGTGACAGGGGGAAGAGGCATCTTCTCCAACTCCCCTGTCCTCTTCTCCTTCCCCAGGTAAAGAGCCTGGCCTCTTCGACTTGGTCATCATTAATGATGACCTAGAAAAAGCCTACTCTGAGCTGAAGGAGGTGCTCCTGGAGGTGAGTCCTGCAGGGCTTTCCTGCCTCTCCTCGTGGCTGGATCCCAAACCCTCCTGGCTGTGACCCTGGGCACCCTGCTGGGGGTGAGCTGCTGGAGCAGGGGTGGGAGGAGATGATCCCCAGAGGTCCCTCCCAACCCCACCAGTCTGGGACTGCTGGATCCAGCACGGTGCTGGTGGCAGAACACCAGGTCCCTGGGGGGCATGGGAGGGGGGTGCTCATTCTCAAGACCCCCCAAGTCCCACCTTGCCTGGTCCCTCCAGGCTCCTGTGTAAACTCTGGGCTCTGTCCCCTGGAGCTGGTCTGAGGAGACCACCCCTGGTGATGCCCAGAGCTCTGAAACCGAGTGGTTCCCCAAAGAGCTGGTGGATGCTCATTCTCCTCATCTCCTTGCAGGAAATCAAGAAGACCCAAGAATCCAGGAAGTCCTGAGCCAAGGCTGCTGGGACACCTGCACTTTGCACATCATTCCCCACTCGCCTGGCGCCGTGGATTCCCAGAGACATTCCCCCTAGGCTGCCCCTGCTCCCCTCACTCTAGGACCTTTCTATTAAAAGGAGAGAAAAACCAACCCTGGGGACACTGGGGTGTGTTCTCCTCACGCCCAGCGTGGCCTCTGCAGGTTGGTACCTTGGATGGAGCCCTGGGAGGAAGGACAGAGCTGCCCCAGCAGCCCGGGCAGGTGCCTCAGGACCCTGCTGTGATGTTTCTGGAGGTGGGTCTGGTGCCAGCTAGAGCCACCAGGTCTCTTCAGAGGGGTGTGAGTCCCATCTCCACCTCCTCATGGAGGGGATTCCATCTCTGCTGCCACTTGATGTCACAACTGGTGGCATCTTCTGGTTCCTGCTTCCATTTGCTGACCTGGCTACAGCTCCTCCTGGTGCTTCTGCCACCCCCAGCCCCCGTGGTGACCCAGTGGGTCTTTGGGGCACAGCAGCCCCTCAGCACAGCTGGTCTTCATGTGCTGGAGGGTGGCCAGAAATCCCTTCTCCTGGGAAGGATCCTTCTGATCTGGCCACTGTCCCTCACGTGGGGCTGGGGCTTGAGACGTGGGGGAGCTCTGCCTGGTGACTGGGAGGACGTTTGGGTGCCTCCTTGAGGCTTTCTTGTAACCTCATCAAGCTCAACCAGGGCAAGTGCAGGGTCCTGCCCCTGGGGAGGAGCCACCCCCTGCACCAGGACAGGGGAGGGGTGACCTGCTGGGAAGCAGCTCCACAGAGAAGGAGCTGGGAGTGCTGGGGGACAGCAGGTCCACCAGGAGCCAGCAATGGGTGGAGAGGAGAAGCCTCAGAGGGGATCTGAGCAGTGCTGAGCAAGAGCTAAAGGGC
>NW_008600009.1:11388-12093 GCF_000691845.1 Merops nubicus
CTGGGGCCAGACTCTGCTCAGTGGTGCCCAGGGACAGGACAAGGGGCAACGGGCACCAACTGGAACCCAGGAGGTTCCAGCACACGTGAAGCTCCTCTTGGTCCACATCACCTCCTGATTGACCAAGCTCTGTCCTCCACATGGTGGGCACCACACCCTGGGCAACCCTTTTAGCCCCTTGCTTGCCCTCAGAAAGATGATTTGGAGGATGATTCGGATCCTTTACCTCTCCTGGGCCATTTTAAACATTTCCTTCATCCAGTCATTGAGTAGTTTGGGTTGGAAGGGGGACTTGAAGGTCACCTGCTCCAACCCCCCTGCAGGGAGCAGGGACATCTGCAGCTAGAGCAGGGTGCTCAGAGCTCCATCCAACCTCCCCTGGTATGGTTCCAGGGATGGGGCAGTGACCACCTCTCTGGGCAGTCTCTTCTCACTCCTGATGGACCTGGGGACTTTGGAATCATCTGGCTGTGGATTTTTTTTATCTTGTTGCAGCAGCAAACAGGAATTTAGGGTCAATTATGTGGATGGTGCGAGGTTCTCACTTGGCTCCAACCCCCAGGAAAACACCCCTCAAACCCCTCTTGGGGGCACCCCTGCCTCGCAGCACTGCTGTCCCCTCACCCTGCTCCCTGTCCCCCGGGCTCTTGGGGAGGAGGGGAGGGGGCTGGGGGTGATTTCCCCCCCCCTGAACCCCGGGATCTC
>NW_008600010.1:0-3547 GCF_000691845.1 Merops nubicus
GGATTCTATGATTCTATGATTTCATCAGACCAAATTTTAAAAATGCACTGTGTAAACTAAAAGCATTGTTAACACTTTGCATTTTCTTTAGTCAGCATGCTATACCTTTTAATTATGTTTGAAACATAAGAGACTTCCATTACAGAGACAGAAGAAAGGAAAATGGAGAAGAACTCAATGCTACCTACTGTGATAACTTTTCATTTAACTAGTTACACTAATTTCAGACAATAGAAAAAAACAAATACAGATACTCCTTTGTTCATCTCAGTTCTGCTCATAGTTGAACACACTATGAGATTATGAGAAAATAAAGCTGCCACACTTTGGGGTTCCTGCAATTTTCCTTTGAATGAAAGTAAAAATAGGTTATCAAAGTCTCTAGCTTCACTGATCACAAAGACGTCTCAAAACCAAAACTTTCACTAACAATTTTTTTTAACAGAATAATAATGACATTTGAAGGAGTAGATTTCATTTTTACTACAGACCCACTGCTCAGAGAAAGGAATTTATAACTATTATTTAAATATATGAATTCACACTGGCTTCAATGTGATCAGCATTTAATTTATTTTTTTTTTTATTTTTTTTTATTTATTTTCTAAATAGAGCCTTGAGCACCTGGAAAGGAATGTTCTCTTCCTTCCTGTACATTGTTACTTTTTTGGTCTGAAACTTCTCTTTCTACTTTGAAAGAGATAAATTGCCCCAAAACACAAGAGCAAAATCCAAAATATTTTAACATTATACAACAGATAGTTTTAAAAAATCGTATCTGATTTATAACCTAATGTTCAATTCAATGAAATCAATGGCATTTAGATAAAAGTATACTATTGATTTGATCAGGATGTAAAATTCTTAATTCAGAGTGATGACTGATTAAAAGAGTGACCCAATCCTTGAAGTTTTTGTTCATCCTGCACTATATCTTGTCCAAGTGAAACTTCAGTTTAATGACACTTTTTTCACTGTATGTGATCAGTGAAAACACCACTGTGCATCTATGAGACATAACCATTCTTTTTTTCATAGATATTGTGATGATAGAACAATGATCTTTTGGAAAATTAAAAGTATTTTTCAGAATTATTTCTGAAACAGCTTTCAGGAACAACACTATTAAAAAAAAGATGTAATTTTCATGTCTTCATAGTAGGAATATTTAGTTTGATAAATAAAGCATAATTACATACTTACTTTTGACATACAGTAAAATATTAATTCAAGTACCGAAATATACAAAATATTATATGTAATAATATGCTTAATATTTTATTATGTATTATCATTTTCTAAAATAAAATTACTCCATGTGTCTTCATCTGATTTTTCTCACTGTATTAATCAAAGGGAGAGTTCAAGTTTTACTTTTTTTTCCCCTCATTTAAAATGGGTGAAAAATGCTATAATCTCCAGTTCTAATTTTTTTTTTGTCATGTGGGTTGCAAGGTACTTTGACCTGCTTAGAAGTCTGGTTCACAGAGCCAGACAGCCCTAAAGAGCAAAGGAGTCTAGGAAGGCTGGACATACTTCAAGAAGAAAATCTTAATTTGGCTACAGCCATAAATAACTGTTTCTACAAATACCTTAACAACAAAAGAAGGGCTAAGGAGAATATTTGCCCTTTATTGGATGTGGGGGGAGACAGTGACAAAAGATGAGGAAAAAGCTTAGCGAATACCTTCGTTTGCTTCAGTCTTTAATAGTAAGACCAGTTGTTCTCTCCAGCCTCCTGAGAGTTTCTCATTTGTAACATGTCCTTCCTTGATACAGATGTTATCAGAATTAACAGATTGCAAATTTAAATCTATAGTTCTTCTGCTAAGCACAGGAGATCAATTAGTACAACAGTTTTATCAAGAATGGGTATTTTAGCGTTCAATCTCTAGTTCTTTTCTAACTGACAGTAAAAAAAAAAAAAAATTCTGTATCTGAATCAACAAACTGCTAAACAAATCCCTGCAATGGAAGAAAGCTCAGAGGAGATGGGCACAGGCGATATACTCGTGAAGCTCTGAAGAGAATCTAGGAAGTCACCACAGCTGTTGTAAAGGAACCTGAAGTCATCTCAATGCCAAGAAGACGAGAGAATTTCCTTTGCTGTAGATAAAGAGTTGTATTGGTTGAGTCAGGCAGCAGGCTGTGCAAATAGCCTTTCCTAAAATAATCAGTAGAATGTACTAACCTTCTGAGACAGCCAGGCCAACATGGGAGAAGTATGCATGCATCTCAGCTCAACACAGCCATAAAGACTGAACAACCAGCAAAAGGAACTCTGCATACAGCACTGGATTTAAGCCTGCTCAAACCACGTGTGCCTCCCAAGGAACTGGGGACATGCAGCATCATGATGGTAAACACAGAGACCAGTAAGGGGAGCCACATTTCTGTTGTGATTCAGCTGTATTGTAATTGCTGTATTATGCATGTATTGCGATTTTGGTCCATTGCTGTATCACTCTGCTAAATCAAAATCCTATGTAAAAATCTAATGTCTTCAAGAGAGCAAATTTGGTTTTAAAACATTAAACTCTTTGTGTGGCATGTCTAAAAGACTCAGTCAAAAAGTATTGGACTCTTAGCAAGCCTGCAAAGACATCCTCATTGAGGAAGAATAGAAAGTAGCCCTTCAAAGTAAACAAGCAAATTAAAAACACTATCAATCACTCCCTGTTAAAGCTTAATTTCTTGAAAGCACATCAGGAACCAGATCAAGCAACTTATCCTTTTTCTGGCACAATACACCAAGTCAGAAGGAAAGAAAGCTGAGAGAGGAGAGTCAAGCACAGTAAGGTACACAACAGCATACTAAATTTCTCCAGCATCAGGAGGAAGGTATGTAATGTGACTACATTCAGATGATTTCAGCTTTCTAGCTTCACAAATTTAACAAAACACGAGCCTTTAGTTACAGTAAAGAGAAGAACTTAAAAATAGGAACCACACCTGCTCTATATAACACTAGCTTCTGCTTTACTCTGTAGATGAGTGGAAAAAAATTACCCACACGATATCCAAAATAGCTGAATGTTTCACACGCTATTCAGAGCGGACACTCTAACTGGGAAAAGAAAGTTGCTGCACTAACTTGTAAGGGTATATTTTTAGATGATAATTAGAACCAAATAGTTTAATACAATGTAGGCAACATTCTCACAGTTTTAAGTTCTAATTTGTCATGAAATCTTTTGTTCACGCTTAGAAGACATGTAAGAAACCTGAAGCAAAAAAAAGAATAAAAAAAGATGCATATCATACTACAAAAAACCTACAAACCATGCAATGCATTTCACAGTACCACAGAGTACTACCTCTACTGTTGCCAGTGCCATAAAAATGTTTTCTGATCTTTCCAAATTTTTCTTGAAATTTTTTGACATATTCTTGTAATGCTACAGGCTAAGTCTTTGATCTCTCTAAGAACTTTTACCAATACTATATTAACTGGTCTTTTACTGACTGCATACCTCAATAGGAATGATACCATCATCAGTAAGCAGCACACAGGCCATCTCTTACCATACACTTCAAAATTCACCAC
>NW_008600010.1:3578-6841 GCF_000691845.1 Merops nubicus
TAAATTACACACAGTGGATATAAGGTGGCTCCCTACCAGAGGAACAAAGAGATGGGTACACTCACTTACAGTGGAGTATGAGGCGAAGCCAGGAGCAAACCAACTTAGAAACCAGGTGACCAGTCCAATCCCAATCACATAGCAATGGCCAAAAAACAGTGCCATTATTACAGACGTAAACCTACCTGGGCTCCTAGTTGTGTTGGTGTCCCACCATCATTGGGAACTCTGCCCACAATGGAGAGTCAGGGAGCCCCTTCTAACAACAAAAGCCTCTACATACTACATTCACTACAAGCAGAACCAGCCTTTTTGCTGGGACACCTGACGTTAATGCTAAAGGCAAGGCACCTGGTGGTGATCTCCTAATTGGTTGTTCAGGCCTTGGATGAAAACCAGTCAAGAAGGTCTTTCCTGCCTGGTTGTGAACATCATCCATATGTCAACCCTGATTCAAGGCTAGGGACTTAGACACCAGCACTTCAACCACTTAGCATAAAACAAATCCTTTTCAACACAAAATACATCTTTTCAACACAAAATATGTGTTTTCAACATTTTATGAAAGCCAGATTTCAAGATGACTTTTAAAAGTTTCATAATAGCACCTTATTATTTCAGAAGTTACACAAAGATTCATATTTATTTACATGACTACTACAACAAAACAGCAGTTACAAGTTATAAGGAAATCTTCCTTTTCATGTTACACCCTCAAATGAAATCCCAAATTAATTCTATCTAATATTTATGCTCCTAGTTTGATTCCAGATTTACTGACAAGCACAAAAATATGACTGACGGGGTATATCTCTGTATGGAATATGATTATTGAAAAGAAAAAGGTATACATTTTTATTTAAATTTCCACCTATCTGCAGATCTTGATGGACAAATCATTGTTTTGCCTTGCCTTCTCAGCTAGTACCTCTGCATAGCTTTAATTTTTTCCCTTATAGAATAGCATCAGACAAGCATCATGAAGCCAGAAGTAAATGACAGGGAAGTCATTTAGAAGTAAAAAACAAGACAGGTTATAGAGGTGGAATGGGACAACCAATTTGGTAAAACCTTACATAGAAGATCCTTCTAACAACCAGTCCCTGTGTGACAGATACATGGTAAGAAGACTGGCCCCAAACCTCTAATCTTCATTTCCATGTACTACAAAAAAAACTTTTTCGCAGGCTTCTAAATGTCTATTGGAAATTAAAGTCTGAAAACATAGCTCCCAACTGAGGTCAATTTCTGCTTCACTGCTTTGCAACACAGTAAATTTCATCATCTGGACCTAAAGATTAGACAAGGTGCTTGGTTCTTTTTGGGTGGATACCTACAGAGTTCATAACTTAATCATAGCAGAAAAATTTGTATTTATAGGTTCACTGTGTTTTCCACTGGTCTGCCTTAGAAATACCAGAATTTCATTCCTGAGCTTGTACATTTTAGAAAAAAAAAACACCAGCATAAAACAGTGACAACAAATTTTACTCATCAAATGTCTTAAGTTAAAATATTATTATTATTTATTTATTATTAATGCTTTTTTCTGTGACTGCTACTTAATATTAATATCAACTGTTGTTTCCCTCCTGTATGCACATCTTGATATTTTGTTTTTAAAAGTACAAAAAGGGTCAACAATGTTTTAGTATTGCATTGGAAAAGCACATCTGTGCCCTAAAATTAAAATATTGATTATATGGTATTTTTTCTACCTTCACCCTCTCTGGGTAATTTTTGCTACACGGTTCAGAACGGAAATTAGAGAACTCAGAGAAGTAACAATAGGAATTTTGTTTACTTTAACCTGCTGCATGAGGGATTATATTATTAAGTATGTGCATTATTATTACCTATTATATTGTAGAGTATTAGTTCAAGAAAAGAGATCGTTCTTAGTTTAAAAATCATGAGAATTTTTTTGTTTATTAAAGTAATATTCTATTCCCCTTTTCCATGGACACTATTAAACTATTCATGCAGAGAATGCAGTGATGAATGTTGTTAATAAAACAACAGAAGGGGGGAGAACCACTTCAGAATGATGGTATTTTAAACTAGTAAATTGTTTCTTTCATATGCAATACTCATGCTCAGTCTCACTAGCATATTGCCCTTTTACAGGAAAAACGACTCAAGACAGCACCTACTTAAACTTTACTGAGACGATGAGTATACATGGCTGCTTCTGCTTCAGACTTTTGGAAATGCCTACATCTCTTGGGGAATACCCTGTCCAAGGAGGGCAAGTGCACGCTACTGTAAGGGACCCTTCACCCCACTCCCTTGTGCCAGCACTAGTACTCCTACAACCACATGGATCAAAACATTTCTTCTCCTGGTTAGTTTTCAGATTTAATAAAAGACTAATTTTCAGCTGGGAAATTAATTCTTTTTTGCTAACCCTACTCAGCATACAGCAGTGAGAAGAGTACCTCCAGCACAAAGGAATGGGTGGGACTGTCGCTCTCAATAGCAGCCCACACTTCTGGCTGGCTAAAGTGACTCTGGTGCTTCAGCACTCCACACCTCTCAAGGTAGATTAAATGCACTTTTGTATTCAGGGGGAGTAACAAACTGCTGTTTCCCCACCGAGATCAGTGCCTGACTAAACGAGCATTCTTCTCTGCCACCCGTTGCAAAGCAAATAGGTAATTTTGAAGGTTTACACTAATCTGCCTGTTTTCACGCTGGAAAAGGAGAGGAGTGCTATGGCTGGAGCTCATCTCAGCTGAAAGGCTGCACCAAGGAGAAGGTTCAATGTTTGTCACCTTCCCAGGTGAGATGCCTGTCCCAGGCATGTTAAAAGGAAGCTCAGCAAGGCAATGCATCCAGCTGGGTCCTGTAAGAAGGGAAGCAGTTTTTGGGGGGGGGGGATGTGGGGGGAGATTTTCTCTCAATGGCAGCATAATTAATATATTTCTGAAAAAGAGATAGACCGTTGCTATTACACATATGGATTCTGTGGAAGTTAAATTCCCACTGCCAAAGGTGGTTTTCCCTCCTGCTGTTGTGATTAATTTGAGAAATTCATAATATTCATTAAAGTACTATGGTTCTGAATATGAATTTGTATTACTAGTTGAGATTTAGCAGTGATCTGGAAGACCCTAAGGGTTACAGACTTAACAGCACTCCCAACACTAGCATTAAAGTGTACTCTGTGGTTGCTGCTTCCTATGGAGCATATTTCTACTGTGTGGAGTAAGGTGTGAAGTTTTTCCAACAGAACAGTATAGAATCATAGAATCATAGTGGTT
>NW_008600011.1:0-13995 GCF_000691845.1 Merops nubicus
CCTTGTTAAACTTCATCAGGTTTCTAAGAGTACAGAGTAGGATCTGTGTGGCTGGGGTGCAGCCGTGCTGAAAGGTACCTGGGGGTTCTGGTATACAGTAAACTGATCATGAGACGGTAGTGTGCCAGAGAAGCAACAATCAGTTCACTGATTTCACAAAGTTCAGGCTTTAAAACTTGCATAATGTTACTAGACATAGTCGATAATACTAGTATCTGAACTTCAATGCACAAAATGTCTGCAGTTATTGGTGCAGAAACACAAACTATAATATAGCTATTATTTCATAAGTGTTAATCTTCAGTCACTTCTATTTAATGCACCTATGTTCTGATTGATTTTGTTTTCTAATTTCACAATTCTACCTCATATCAATACACATCACTGGGTTCTTGAGCTTACACTTTATTATAAATTTACATTGTAAAATGTTGTCATGTAAAATGGCATTCTGTTAAAAAGATTGAAAAAGTGCTTTATCAGTCCTAAACTAATGAAGTACAAAGTATTTTTTAAACACTGTGTAATGATGCTGGAGATTTCTTAAGAAAATTCTGTCCATCCATTACAATTAGGCTGACATGCTCCTAGTAGGCTTATCATATTTCAGATCAGGGGACTTATTTTACTTTACATGAAGGTTGACAAAAGGACAAAAAAGAAAGAAATAGAGAAAACCCCTCTAAAGTTATTTAGAGCAATTTAGAAAAGACTGAAGGCTTATCCTATGTAAGTTAACGTACAGTAGCAATTCCCAATGATTATTTATTTGTTATATATACTGTATTATATATGGCCTTAACACTATTTTTATAAATAGCTGTGAAGTAAAAATTGATTATTAAACAGAAGGCTGTCTAGTGTATTAACGAACCTTTTGTTCTGAGACATATTCAAGATTATTTAGAAGTCTAGCTTTTTTGAATGAATGACAGAACGGGTTTTTTTATTTACATATGGAGCAAGTTTCAACAGAAGTAATTAAAGTTGTTGCCATGTTTTTCAAAATATTTTGTAACAGAGTCAGACAATTGTATGAATGATAATCAGTAGCTTCTGTTTAGCATTTCATGGCAAGAACATCATGAGGCAAATAAACGTTCCTGGTTTTAAATTTTGCCTTTCTTTGCAGTGATGGGTTCAATGGAAAATACATGGGTACCCTCATCTCTTCAAGTTAATAAAATGAAGGTAAGAAAGCTTTCTAGTTTTTTTGTTTGTTTGTTTTTTGTTTTTGTTTTTGTTTTTGTTTTTTTTTGTCTATACCAAGCATAGAAAGATTCAATGACTATGGAAGACTGATACAGTTTAAGTTTGCCATTGGGGGGGGTGGAGGGAGGAAGAAATCTTTATCTATCTTTTGGGTTTTGTTTTGGTTTTGTTTTCTGTAAATTCTGAGAAAAATAGTTTGTCTATATATATGTGTATACATATCTGGCCTGATCCTCATTAGTTCCAGGCTAGTAAGTAAAACTATTACAAAGGCTATGCACATGAAAATGCTTCAATTCATTAAAATCCCAGGTTTGTGAAACATTAGATAGCAGGCTGTAAAAATTATTAAGTAGACATTATTCTTAAATATTCTTTGTCTTTTTACTTTAATTACCTTCATCATTTGTCCTATGTATGCTCATGGCCAGGAATGTATGCTGTATGAATTGTGAAAAAAAAAATGAAACAAAACAAACCCTTTATTTTGATTCTTTAAGATTTTTTTTTTTTTTTTATTTCCATGATCCACACAAAATCCAGACAAACTTTCTTGTTCCATTTGAAAAAATATTATTGCTAGTAAATGGATATAAGTACTTGACAGGCTTATCTATGTTGTTATTCTCTTTCCTATAAGGAGTGGCAAGAGCTTTACAGTTTTCCTCCACAATAATTATCTATCAGTGTTGGAAAGGTCATCTGATCTCTTAACATGAATGGAAATTTATCAAAGCTATTACTAGAAAACTAGGTAACTAATTTGAATTTGTTTGTTCCTCATATGAAGCTATAGGCAAACTAGAAATAAGTTAAAAAGAAAAGCTAGAACCTGCTCTCTCTTATGCTTTAATCAATGTAAGTGACATTTCATTTTTAAGGACCAACATCTTCTGTGATGTGTGATGGCGAATAATTAATGTATCACATGAATCCTATTTTAAGGGCATAGCTGAGAGGAAGTCAGCCCTTAGAACTTCTATGTAGCAAAGTGATCTGTACAACATGCTAGTTCTAAGTTTATGTCTGTATTTTAAAGAGTTTGAGAAGAAGAAACTTAAAATTTTGTCTGGGGAAAAAAAAAGAGTTATCTTACTAATTATAAGCATTGCTCATTGTCTCCATGCCAACATATTTTTCTTCAGGTAGAGCACAAAATGTTATGTCTTTGACTCTGCCCATTTTCATAGTTCCCAGTAATAGTCTCTGACTCGAAACTAATGATTTCTTTCCCTTCTAAACTATATCTTTATAATACAGTAGGACTAATCACCAGTCAAGCATCTTCAGTCACTTCAAATTAATTTTAGCCTGTTCTTTCTTCTCTTAGAAAACCCGTGGTCAACATGAAAATGCATAACTAACTTTTCAAAACAATATTATTAACCCATGCTATCAAATGCTTCAAATTTCTGTTTCATGTTATCTTACATCTTTACTTTCTCTTGAAAGCTGCTGTAAGTGGTTACCCTGTAAAAATCACACTATGTACCATTGCTAACAAGTCTCCTAAATGCAGTCTGCTATCCATTTAAAACTTTTGGTCCCTGTTTCAGAGTCACATTCTCTTTTAAGAATGTCACCATGAGTGGCAAGAGCAAACTTCTAGCTATGCATTCACTTTATTTTTCTTTTAAAAACGGCAAATAAGATGTCATTTAGATGAGCCCTAGTAAAGCCCTTTAGTCTTCTCTGTTTTATTCTACAGAGCTAAAGTCAGTCTGATTCTGACTTAATTTCCTTGTCTAAAATGACTGGTGAAATTACTATCTTTCTGCACTTTTTTTTTTTTTTTTTTTTTTTTTCTGGGGCTGTTGACCCTCAATGTACCCATTTCTCTAGTCACTTAAAATGATCAGTATCATCTCCAAGTCACTTAGGCTAAGTTATAGAAGGATCCAGTTAATTTTTCTTGTTCCAGGTTTTCCTCAGTCCCCAGATTAAATGAAAATCTGACCTTTCTCCTCTCAGTGCTTCCTCCTCACAGTCAGACAAGGCAGGTGATTTCACTGGCAATTGTGGCACTTTCCATGGATACCTGCTGCGAATAATACAGTGAACAGGATGATGACACACCTTAGGCTAGCAGTGAAATGTAGGAACAGGTTGCATTCTGTTAGTTTGCTTTGATTTTTATTAACTCTTTCTTTCCCTTTCTCCCCTGAAATGACACTTTAAACCTGAGGGGCTTATTGAGGTTTAAGAATTCTCCACACTGAATCGTATGCTACCAGTTACCGAATTTTAGCTATTTTACTGCTTCCCCTGTTATGTACAAGGAATAAAAAGGGTAAACAAGGTTTGTATTCAAAGTGGAGCTCGCAGGCTTACAAAATGGTATTATGAGAATGGTCAATCAAACGTGTGTGTGCGCGTGCATGTATATATTTGTACTTGCATGTATACTCTCAACTGTCTGAGAACAATACCAAAGAAGTCTCTAATACTCTTCATATCTATTCTAGATAGCACCTTACAGCAACATCAACTAATAGTTTGGAATTTTATAGAGTTCCTTCTAGCTCATGAAGTTTACAAAACTAGTTAACACGATACTATTATAAAGGACACTAGTAACTATTACCTATCAGATACACTAATGCTTGCACTTATTGACTGTGCTTGTGCAGACTGTTATGCATGGCATGAGATTTTAAGAAACTGAAACTTTTATTAAGTTATTTGCAGTGAAGTCTTCAACAGTTTCCATAAACCTGAAATAAATCTCAAGTGTAAGTTTATAAAATTACACAATACAAAACAGGATACAGCAAAACAAACTTGCTTCAGAACTCTGGCTTTTTGAATATTTTCACTTCTAAATTCATATTACATGTAGAGCAAGTACCATTAAAATCTTGACATTTGCTGCTGATGGTAGTTAAACTTCATATGGTATTTGCAGTGCTCCCCATTCCAAGCATAGGGGAACTGCAAATGCCTCACTAATGGCAAATACCACAATGTGATAAATGTCAAGACTTTAATGCTTCACTGTAATCATTATGGGATAGATTCTGATAACTTAGCCCCAAATGCATAGCATCTTTCTCCATGAAGAATCTCACTGAGTTTAGCAGGACTGTTTCTGATAATGTTTGGCTGAAAAGTCAGCTCAACTTTGTAGGCAACTACTACAAATTTAAAGTTGAATAGTTGTCCATATTATGTCCTCATATGCACTTCATCTTTTCTTTAAGTTTGTTTGTTTTGTTTTGTTTTTTTTTTTTAAAACTTTCCAAAATAAGAAAGTCCACTAAACATAATTTAAGGTAATGCCTGTTGGATATAGTGTAGGAATACACACTATTATATGAAATACATTAACACAGCACCGATCTTGAGATAAAAAAAAACCCTCTTATGGTGGAAACATAGTTGTTTTGCTTTGGATGTTGTATTATATAACCCATGTAGATATTGGCTAGTGGATTAGGTGTAAATGGCAAAGGATTTTATTTTGAGAGGAATGGATGGGAGGCTGCAGGATTGGCATCTGCAGGATGAGGCTGGGGCCCCAGTCAGTCACAGCCAACTCCAGCCAGCTCAGCAATGAACCCACCACAGGCTAAAGTTAAGCCATCTGGAAGACTTTGTAGCACCTCTGCAAAAAAAATTCTTAAGAAAGGGGAGAAAATGCCAGAGGGAGGAAGAAGGAAACAAGGTCAGTGTAGTAGGAAGTATTCCCTGGCAGAGCAGGCACACCTTGTAAGGGGCTGCGGATTGCAGAGGAATGGACCAGAGAAAGTACATGCCCCTAGAAACTGAGGACCATAGATAAGCCCACATGGGAGTAGGCA
Organism: Merops nubicus; assembly: GCF_000691845.1. Classification (NCBI taxonomy): domain Eukaryota; kingdom Metazoa; phylum Chordata; class Aves; order Coraciiformes; family Meropidae; genus Merops; species Merops nubicus. The sequence goes on from NW_008600011.1 coordinate 5,013, forward strand.
CACCTCCAAAAAGGGACTATGTCATGTGGAAGAACCATGCCAGAACACCGGTAGTGAGTAAGAAGAAAGGAGCAGCAGAAAAAAAGACTGAGAAATAACAAACAATTGCAGGAAACAACTGGGCACAGACCCCCAATATCCCGTGCCACTTATTGCTTCACTGAAGGGACTGAAAGTAACCTGCAGAGATAACAGGAGATGAGAAAAGTTGTCTGGAGTGAAGAACTGATGAAGAGATAAGGAAGCAGGGTGGAAAGGTGTTTGAAGAGAACTGAGGCTGGGAAAGTGGAAGAAAATCTATTTTCATGAGTGGTTAAATATTTGTCTCCTGTTGTGTATTTACCTTGCTAGGCAGCTAAGATTCATCCACTTGCTCACTTTCTGTCAGTGGGATAGGGAAGAGAAAGAGACACGTAAAAGTAAGAAAACTTGTGGCTGAGATAAAGACAGTTTAAAAGGTAAAACAGAGTTGTACACAGAAGCAAAGCAAAAATAGGTTATCATTCACTCTGTCCCATTGTCAGGCAGGTGTTCAGACTTTCCCTGGAAATCAGGGATTCATTGTATGTAATGATTACTTTGAGAAGACAGACATCATAATTGCAAACGTTCTGCCTTTCCTCCTTCTTTCCCTCAGCTTTTACTGCTGAGCATAGTGTCACATGGGATGGGATATCCCTTTGGTTTAGTGGGGTCAGCTGTCCCAGCTGTGTCTCCTCCCAGACTCTTGCCCACCCCAAGCCTAGTTGCTGACAGAGCAGTATGAGGAACCATAGGTGATCTTGACACTTCTTAAGCATTGTTCAGCAACAGCTAAAACGTTGTTATGTTATTTACATTGTTTTGGTCACAAATAGAAAACACAGTACCATACAAGATAGAAAATAGATCTTAATAAAAATAAATTGTAGATTTTGTTTAGCTATTATGATGAGACCTGAGCTTTGTGTAAATTTGAAGCTATTAACTATCTGACAAAAAGATAAGTTAAACTCTCACTAGTTTAATACTGAGTAAATTCCTTTCTAGTCTTCTGCATCTCTAACTTCTGTTTATATTGAAGGTGAAAATTAACAGTGTAACATTCTACGTTAGTTTCTGTTGTGTAATGTTTTTACTAGTGACGTTTCCTAAAGCAATGAGATCATGGCTCTGCAGTTGTTCAGACCTGTAAGTAGAAGTGACCTTTCAACTTCAAGTTTGTCAACAGAAAGAATAATCTGAATGGAAACTTGAAATTAAAGCTTTCGTTGCTGCCTTTTATCTTATCTTTTGCATGAAAATATTAGAAAGCAGCCTTTCATTACGAAGCATGCAGTGTCCTATTCAGCAAATACAATGCAATAAAATAAGTACTAGATATATTAACACAAAATAATGGTTGACATTTAGCACACACAAAAGTCAGTAAAGTCAGTGTTATGGTTCCCAAAGAAATCATATCTCACCTCCCTTGCATAAACATATTCTTTAATATACATGCACTAAGTGGCTGAGTTATGGTTTCCATGGGAACAATATCTCTGGATATACACATTTGTCATTTCTCTACGTAGAAAGAAATTATCTTTATTAATAACCTCAGTTTCTTGGATCCCAGCAAAACATTCTTAAAAGAGGCATGAACACTGGTGAGAAATAGTTTCCTTTGTACTTCTATATAAGATTTCTGTGACTGTTAGTCTGTCTCCCTTTGGTCTTAACTGATGAGCTTTTTTGTTTAGTTGTTGGAGTCTACCTATGATTCCTTCAAACCATGGTTTTTCTTGCTCAAAGATCCAGACTCATTGTTAGGTGTATGGTATCGCTCATGGATCCCATGAGAGAGACAGCGGAGGTATTCAAAAGCTTCACAAATTTTGACATTTAAACTGTGGAACTAAAAGAGTTAATGCATGGTTTGAAAAAAAAAAAAAAAAATTCCTAAAGTTTCAAAAACTTTGATTTTGCAGAATGAAGGAGACATTGATTAACAATTTGTCTGAAGTAGACCAAGAAACAAAGTGTAGGATATTAATTTCCTGATGACAAGAACAGGTAATAGTGCAATTTCAACAATAACAAGTAATTGTAATTTCATGCTTGTATAATACATCAGAGAAAAGACAATTATTCAATCAGCATTCATCTCAACACTTCAGAATGAAAATCTTTGTTTCAAGTTTTTGAAGGTTTATTTTTAACAGAAAGGTAGTTCTTTCAGAGTATAATTGGAAGACAAAATTTCTTTTTGCTCATGCTCAGGTTTTTTATCATTTCAATCTATTTTTACATAAAAACATTTTTAAGACAGTTGTATGTAATCTATTTCAAAATTCTGTTTTCAATGTTCTTTTTTACAAAAAACCTTTTTGTAAATATTTGTACAGGGGTACTAATATCAGTAGAGTCTATAATAAATAAAATTTTCTTACTCTACTTACATCTGTATTTCTCTAATATAGTTATGAAAATTCTAACAGATTTTTTGTTTTGTTGTGTTTTCTTTTAGAAGTTAGTGCATGTAGAGAGATGAGAAGGCAGTAAAATTTTATATTTCATCCTTTCATATACTCATCTGACATAGTATTGAATGTGAGCGATTTATTAAAAGCTTCAAGTGTAATGCTTTTTATACAAGAAGGCAGAATTAACTATTGGAAAGGTGTCCTACTTAGAATTTAATCCAAATTTTTGCTTTAAATTTTGCTTGCACAATTATTATTTCAAATTCTATGAAAGATTTGTGAAAAGCCATGGAACTGGTCTGATACTGAGATTTTTTAGTTTGGACTTTTTTTTGTTTGCTTGAGTTTTTTTTGTTTGTTTTGTTTCTTAGAATTCTTGTCCTGGGCCATCTTTATGTTCTGTTTTCAGTTACCAGAATAATATGCTCAAGACAGACAGAAACATTCTTAATCTAGGAAAACCTAAAGTAATGTATTTTTTGATTTTGTGTAATGAACTTATAAGTAGTCTGTCAAAGGACTGAACAAAGAATCAAAATCTTAGAGATTTACTCTATAAAGCAGAACTACAGACCACTTCTTAGGTTCTGTGTTCAGTACCTTGGAGAGGATTGTGGAAATACATAATGCTTTTTGATTAACCTGTGGACTGAGGATCTATCACATTCATGTTTTTTGATATAACAATTTTGTAAGTGAGATTTCTCCATATGCACTACTGATTTTTAATTCTTGAATAAGAAAAGGAATTTGTAGGACAGGATTTATCTCACCCTAAATAAGATAGTCAAAAATTCAGACAAAACGTTTCCTAGAAGTGCCTGTTTGTTTCCATTGGCCATAAAAAGAATTTACAGTGACTGGTTCAGATGCAAGTGTGGATTTGTAAATCTCCACAGCCAGATGAGATGAATCCCATTCAACATGTTTGTTCTTTTTTTTCCCCTTGTAATTACCTTACCAACATTAGCAATCAAGAAGGTTTTTCTTTTTTGGTTCTCTCTTATTTTACTTAAAATCTCTTCTTGCTTTAATAATAATTCCTTGATGAAATGGGAAGAATGTTAATGAGCAAGTTCTTATGTATTTAGTATATAATATGTCTTGAGTATACTTGAAAGGCATCCCTGCCCATGGCAGGGAGTTTGGATTAGATGATCTCCAGGGTGCTGTCCAACCTAAGCCATTCTATGATTCATTGGAAAACAAAAAAACAATCAGAGAGAGCACAAAGGTGTTGATAGAAGCTGGCAGCTACTGCTTGATATGTATCTATGCCCCAAAATATAGGACAAAATTACTTCACTAAAGACCTAACTTGTTTCAGAACACTACAGAGTACAATGATCTTAGTCTTCTTAATATCCTTCACATTTCTGGTACAAGAAAGGAGACGTGATATGTGAGAAGCAACAAGAAGAATGAAATAAAGATAATACAAGTAAAACTCTGATAAAATCACAGTATTTAGTTTCCTGAAATATAGGAATGCTGCTGGTTCTATTCCCGTTCTCTAGAGTTGTCAGCATTTTCAAGGCTACACTCCAAATACAATGAATGAAATGCCATTATCAGTGTATAAAAGATAAAAAGTTAGTATGTGCCCATCTTGCAAGCAAGAAAACACTTAGGAACAAAGATAGAGCTAAGCTTCATTGTTGGCATTTCCAGTTAAAGAATAGTAACAAGGGGTGAGATGTCGAGACTGAAATGTAAGATCTGCCACTATACACAGTAGTAGAACTTTCCAGAATTGTGATCTGTGTATGGCACCACATCCAGTAACAACAGCACCAAAATCTAATGCAGGCTATAGACATTGAGCGAGATGCATCATATGACAGTCACTTTATCACGTACCATCAGCAGAAGACATGAAAAATTCATAAGTAGACTCCTCTCCCACATTCACATATATAGGTAGTTTATATACATAGAGATAATAGGATTTTTTCCTCACATTCTCCAGCCTCAGCCACTGTCAGAACATTTAGTATCTTCTAAAGACCAGGAATGCATATGGATCACACAGGTGTTATGATTACAATCCAGACCAACTTAACTTAGATGGAAGTTGTTGTTTTATATCCTTTACCTGTCTGTGGAATTCTCAGAGTGATTCCAAATACTAACAATAGATGGAGGAGGCACCTTTTATTCTGAAGCACCTACATTCAGAACCAAACAATCAAAAATCAGTACTTTACTGTGAAATTCTTGACATGTTTTTTCCTTAAGAAGGATATGTAAGTGTGACAGGTAAGCGCAAGCCACCTGAAGGCTCTAATAGCATAACATCTTATAGAAAAAAACATGCAGTTATTCTTCATCATTTTCTTGCCAATACCATTTTCGGGGTAATTTTTTTATTGTGGAGTAGTAAAGTGCTTAAGGTGCTGAAGGTGTGTGTCCTTCAGTTACTGATTGTGTAGCTGAGCACACATAAATATATAAGAAAGCATCATTACATAACTAAGTGTTCTGAAATGGCCAGCTCTGTCAATTTTATGCAAGTTGTTAGTAATGGAAAACACTCTTTTATCATAATCAAATGAAATGACAGAACACACCCTGGAAAGTCAACCTAAACACTGTTTGTTCTTGCACAATTGCTCTAAATAATTTATTGAGATAGCAGACAGGTTGACAGCAAATTGATACTTTGACAAATTTATTTCACACAACGGCAGTTAATCAAGTTGCTCTCCGGCTTTCTCAAATGGAATGTTAGTTGATGTAATCCCTAAAGAAATCAAGGAACCAAAGTTATTTGAAAAAATATCTGTCCAAAACATGCAACCTCTTCCAAATGTTGTTTGCCTGAATACTAAAAATGAACAACCGTTCCTCTAAATATCATGTAACAGTAACACAGTTTATCTTTCACTCCCTTTGGAGGAAAATATATCTCATTTATCTATCTCCATTGGCTCTTCATCTTAATGTTGTTATCCCTTGGAGAAATCAGCCTTAAAAATGTCTTGTAAAGCCCCAAGATCTTTCCTATTTAAATAAAATCAGAGGTTCTCAGAAAGTTTTGGAGCAAATAAAAAAATTCCTTGATGCTTTTCTGAGTTAACTCCTGTTTATATTCTGCCAATAGTACTACAGAATAATTATGGAGATATTTTTTTTTTTTTGTTTGTTTGTTTTTTTTGGTATCTATCTCTAAACACAAGAATATCATAATATACATCTTGCACTGTCTTTTTCAGTTAGAATGAGTGTTTATGAAAGAACATACAGATCTTTGAATGTCAACTAGTATTCCAAACACAAAAACTTGAATCACCAATACCATATCTGACCTATGATTAAAATGAAAGTTTCAAAACATAGTTTTGAAACAAATTTGAATGGTAATTTAAAAACAATAGAATTTGGCAACTAGTCAGGAGTAGAGATACGGCTGAGAACACTATCCTGAATGTCTTTAAATTTATTGTAAAGTCGTCTTTTAAAATATGGACGTCCATACTCATATAGAATGTTCAGATATAATGTCATGGTTTTTATATTTAATATTTGTCATATTTTTCAAACTGAGTATGTAAATATGTAGTTTGTTGCATTTCATTAGCATTGGTTGTTTAACACATTTTGTATTATGACAAAGTCAGATTAAAAGATATGTAGGGTGGAACAGCAGCCCATAAAAACTTCTTACTCTGGCTTTGAATCACAGTGAGAAAAACCGAGATTTCTAAGAAGCTAGCAAATGGTTGTGTGGCAGACCTTTATCTGGAAAATCCTGTTGGATTAGATACTTCAATTTTAATTGCAAAGAAGTATTGTCTGTTAGTTTCCAGTCCATGAAGAGAAACCCAGTCTTGAAGAGAATCCCATCTATAATATTACACAGTTCTTCAGGAATTTGGCAATGTCTTGATGGTTAAAATATAGATCCATCAGGTGAGAGATTTGGATTAGCTTTTCTCTGTCGGTAGATTTGAATCCACATGTCTCATGGAAATGTTCTAAGGTCCAGACTAAATGTGTGTAATATGCTGAAAGATAATTCTTCATCAGTTCTGCTGTTCCTGGGTTACTGTACACTCCCAGATTATGCAGACTGTGAAAATCCTAAAGGCAGATGGAGGTGGTAAAGGTGGGGCTGAGTTTAGTCTCTGGTCTTTGAACTTTTTTTTCACTCTGTGTTACACAATCATTACTTGAAAACAGAAACAAAACAAAGTAGAATAAACCAAAATCAGAATGTGTTTGTTCTTGTAAAATGCTCCCTAGTCCAATCTATTTTTACTTTTTTTTAAAATTTAAAAGTCAACAAATTCAGGCTGTAGAATGTGGTTCCTCTTACCTTAGAAATGCATTTGCTGAGGGTGTATTTGATCCCACTGTCTTTGCCATTGATGAATTACTGGTCCTAGTACAGATCCTTGAGGAATACTACTCATTACCAATTTCCACTTGGACACTAGAGCCATTGACAGTGAATTTTGATGCAGCCATCCAGCCAATTTCTTACCCACCTAGCAGTCCATCCATCAAGCCCATATTTTGTCAATTTAGCAGCAAGAATATTGTGGGGGGCAGTAGAAAAGAAGAAGCCTAAGTGCGTATGTGATCAGTAGCAATTTCCTTGTTCACTGGTGCAGTGACTCAGTTGTAGAAGGCCACTAGATTAGTGAGGTATGATTTGCCCTTGGTGAAGCCATGTTGGCTGTCCCTACTCACCTATCTTCCATATGTTTCAGCATGTCTCCCAGTAGAATGTATTCCATGATCTTAGCAGGTCTCACAAAGGTGAGACCGAGTGGTTGGTAGTTCCCAGGGTCCTTCTTTTTGAAAAAGTGTGCAATATTCCCTTTTCTCCAGTCACTGGGAACTTTTTCCTGACTGCTGTGACTTTTCAGATATGGTGGAGAGTGGCTTAATGACTGCATCAAGCAATTCCCTCAGGATCTTAATAAATTTAAATAACTTGATCCAAAGCATACTTTGTTTTCAGATGCCAGTAACCCTTAGGCATGAACCTAATTACGAGACAGTGAATGATTAGAGAATTTTAATGTAAAACATATTGTTACACAAACAGCATAATAATGAAGTCTGGCTCTCTATCAACATGTATCTCTTGGTCCCCAGATGATCTACTGAAAAAAAACTCTGGCTTTATCCATATTTCTTTTGACAATCTTGGGCAAGAGGGATATTAAGACTAGCACCATGCATCGATAAGTGCTATGTGCATGCAGAGAGGCCAGGCACACATTGCTAAAAGGTCTGTATAAAAATTAATTTCTGTTTGTTTGTTTGTTTGTTTTTCCTTTCTGTGAAAGCGCAGACTAGAATTCCTTTATATACCATGGTGCCATTTGTTACAGAACTTTTAGGAACTTAATTACATTAAAGAGTTGTAGCTCTCTCACAAATGTGATTGAAACTGTCCCCAAGATCAAAAATATCTTGCAGATGTAGAGCATTATTGAAACTTGTATGACTAAGTTGTCTTACCCAAAAGTGACACTCATACAGGTAAGTGCCAGATAAGCAGACTTTTAGGTTAGAGCTCAAGAAGACATGACAAAAATAAAGATCTTACAAGGAACCAATATATATACAGTGGTATATTATATAAACTTTCCTTCAGTATATTGTACAAACTTTGTCAGATTCAGAACAAAACAAATGTTAATTATTAAAAAGAAAATGGATAAACTACTCAAAAACAGCTGAGAAAAATACTGTGTACCACATATTTGATTTAGGACGTAGGATGCAGCATTGCCCAGACTCTTTGTGATATCTTCATTGGTATAAGCATATCAGTTGTTGTCTCTGTTATGAGTTCTACTGCCTTTTGATCTTGTCTGTAGTTGTACACTCAGTTTCCTAAATCAGATGAACTGAAAAACTTATTTAGCCAGAAGATCTTGTTAATCTCTGTTTACTTTCTTGTTTTCCAAAATGCACCCCTGTAGTACCTTACTAAAACAAAAGGATTAACTGAAATGGAGCCAACTCAGCAGATGAAAACTGCAAGAATGCTGCCAGAAATGGCACCCAGCCTCCTGGATTTGACAATACAAATAATGTTAACTGCTGTGCAAATTTTGTCCTGAAACTGCGGTTTATTCTACAGAAATTGTACAATTCATGAAGGTGGCAATTGGTAACCATTGTTAAAGCTCTTGAAAACCTAACTGTGAATAGTAAAAGAAACTGGACTTACTGCATGTACTGATTTGTGGGTTTGTTTATTTCTTTGTTTCCCTTAAACTCTTATTGAATAACTGCATTTCTTAGTAAATAAGCTACTGCTACTACTGAGTTTCTGGAAAAATATCTTAAATGTTTGAAAGGATGAAAATTTACAGATGGCACACATAAAACTTTGAAGTATCTTGGAATTGTATCACATATTTAACTTTATTTACTCTAACTAATGATTGGCACACTAATACATTTTAGGAAAAACAAACAAACAAACAAACACAAACAGACAGAGGGTGACCTACCTCAGAGAATTTTGTCAAGTTTGCCAACGACATGCAAGCAAGTTTGCCAATGACACC
>NW_008600012.1:0-501 GCF_000691845.1 Merops nubicus
AGCTGGTGAAGGAGTTTAAACACACCCATGAGCTCAACAAACCTCATGAGAAAAAAAAATATCCCTTCCTTTTTCACTGCAAGCCTCAGGAGCAACTCCACCAACTTTCTAACTGCACAACTCTCCAAATGATGCTGAGAGGCATGAAGAACTCAGAGGTGAGCCTCCAAGAGGTGCAGCAGCAGAGACACACACACAGAGCACCCCTCTGCTCCAGCAAACCAACAAATTCAGCTCCCCTCGCTGCAAAAGCTCCACAGCTCCCCGATACAGAACAGTTCTAGACCAAGGGGCTGCTTCACATCAACACTCCCACCCTTCCACACATCATCCACCCTCTCCATGTCCGACACAAAGCAACTTTAAGGAAGGCCAAAGTCCCCCCAGCCTCTCCCAAACACCTTGGAGCACGGAGCTACCTCGGTTCCCATCCCTTAACCTGCACCAGCTCCCGCAGCATCCAGCTCAAACCTCGCTGGGAGGGTGGCCGAGCCTGGAGCA
>NW_008600013.1:0-573 GCF_000691845.1 Merops nubicus
TTGGAACAGACCCCACTTCCACATTCTGGAATAAAGGGTAGGAAAGATAATCAACTGAAACGGTTGGGTTTTAAACAAACAGGAGAGCCCCAGTTTTTTGCTCCAGGCAGAGCATTTATGTTGTTTGTAAAACCCCTCGCTTTTTTTGTGACAGCATCCGTCTTTGGCGGCGGGCACCGCGTCCAGCTCCAGAGCCGGTGATGGGCTGGGAGGGGACAGCGGAGGTCACACACTGACCCACAAACCAGCAGCTGCCCTTTTGGCACTACTGAGAGCTCGTGTAGTTGGAGAAATCCCTCCCTTCCTTCCAGTGTCGAGTTTTCCCGGGCCCTGCTGGGAATTCAGCTGGGATCGCAGTCACTGGTGCTGCTGGAGGAGGGGAGGACGAGCCCGTGCCAGCTCCCAGCACCACATTTCAAACCGATCCACGTTTCCCTTGGGGCTCAAGAGCTTGTTTCACTTTCGCGTTCAGCTCCGTTGCTGCTGGAGAGGGTTTGGCTGTCCCGGAAGCCGTTCCAGTCGCTCTTCTCCATCTCCTCCCCCGAGGGACCCGCGCCCCGAATGTCGCGGGCG
>NW_008600013.1:589-4767 GCF_000691845.1 Merops nubicus
GCCTCCCCCGGGAACCAGCCGTTCCTCTGGGGACAGGATCCCTGAACGCACTCGAATCCCTTCGCAGCCGTTTTTACTGGAGGAAGTGATGAGATGGCAGCAGCTGCCACCACCTGCTGGGACTTTCGTTTCCTCTTTCAGGTGGAGCTCCCTGCAGCACTCTGCACCCTGCTCCTCTGGCAGCCACAAGTCTCTATTTGTCCGATGCTTGGGGGGCTCTGCCCGGGCTGGAGCTCGGGGTGCCTCTGAGGCTGCAGCTGCCACGGGATGGGTAAAACTTCCCCTTCCTGGCCAAGCTGGAGCAGGGAGTGGAGCTGCACCGCCAAAAAATCGGGTCAGGCAGCCGGTGGTGGAGGTGGGACAGGGCACAGGTCCCTGCTGGGGACCCAGGCAGCCGGGAGGAGGTTTAAGCTGAGCAGGGCAGCTGAGGGGAGGGGATGTGGGGGTAAAGGGGTCCCCTGTGCCCCGTCCTCCCCGAAAAGGGTCTCGATGGCACCTGCTCGTGCCGGGGAACGCACAGGCTCCCGGAGCTGCCAGCCTGCAAAATGTTTTCTTCTTGCATTTCAGAACAGAGGTTTCTCAAAGAAGAGTCACCCATTCCTGCCTAAAATATTTAGAAAAATGTCTACTCAATCAGCGAAGGAAAGACCCGAAAGTTTGCAGTACCCTTTCCTCGACGATGAAGACACCATCTCCACTATCAAAGAATCTAAAACCTTTTTCATTTTAAGGGGCCTCCCTGGCAGTGGGAAGTCCACTCTTGCCCAGGCCATCCAAGACCGGTATAAGGATGCCTGCAAGGTCATCTCTGTTGATCACTACAAAATCACACCTCTAGTAAGAAGCACCCTTCCTGAAGAGTACTCCAAGATGGACGAGGATCTAGTTGACTATTGCAAACGAGACATCAGCGTTATTGTTTTGGACGACACTCACCACGAGAGGGAACGCCTGGAGCAGCTCTTTGACATTGCTGACAAGTACCGCTACAAAGTCGTCTTTGCGGAGCCCAAAACCCAGTGGCGACTGGATTGCTCCCAGCTGAAGGACAAGAACCAGTGGAAACTGTCGGTGGAAGAGCTGAAGAAGATGAAGCCGAGCTTGGAGAAGGAGTTCCTGCCCATGTATTTTGGGTGGTTTTTGAGCAAAAGAAGTTCCGAGATCCTGAGGAAGGCTGGCCAGGCCTTCCTAGATGAGCTTGCGAGTCTCAAAGCCTTCAAAAAGGAGAGTAAATACTGTACGTGTGCACGGCTCTTACCAGGTCCTCACTCTGCTGGTGAAATGTTAATGTCAGCACACCAGACCTGGTGACTTGCTTCCCAGGTCAATTGGTCAAAAATAGCAACAAGAAAACTGTTTCAGGCTACTGATCTGCTTGCCATAGATGACAAAGATGCTGCTCTAAGTAAAAATAAGTGAAACAGTTTTTCCTGAGAGGTCCGTTTAGCTCTGGCAGCACAGGGGCCTGGGCTGGGCTGGCAGCAGTTATAGCAAGCAGCCGAGTGTCCCCTGGGTGCTACAGCAAGTCAGAGAGGAAGGGGAAATACTGAACAACCTCATCCCTTGAGAGGTTAAGATGAGGCCTCATGATGTGCAGAAGCTTCCGTTTTCTAGTTACCTCCACACCTTGGCTGGGGTGGAAGGAGGAGTTTGATTTCCCTGTCTCGTCCTCCTCAGCGGTAGGGAAGCCAAAACATGAAGGACGGGCTGGTGAAGAAAGCTGGGATGGGACTCGAGCTCACGGGGTGGCATCAGGGGGATCATTTTTTGATTGCAATATTGTTTACCTGTATTTGCAGTTGCTCCTGCTATTGAAGATCCCAAAATAAAAATAGATCTCACCAGCTACTTTGTGAAGAGGCCTCCTGGGGTTTTACACTGCACCACAAAATACACCGAGTTTGGAAAAGCAGCTGGAGCCGAGGAATACACACAGCAAGAGGTGGGTACAGGGGCCCTGGCTCCACGAGCCTCTGGGGGGCTGGGGGATGAGGCTTCGCTTGGAGGGTGACAGCAGGGACACTGAACTCGTCCCCGTGGCCTGGGCAGGAGGAAAGTCCTGGCTGTAGGAGAGATGGTGACCAGTTCCTGTTAGTTTCCACATGAAATACTCCTGCCCCCACCCCACCCCTGGCTTCCAGCATCATCTCCAGTAGCTTGAGTTGGAGGGTGATGAATTAAGGTATTTACACCTCCAGCTAAATTATTTCAAAACAAGCCCAAGTTAAATATTGGGATTTATGAAGGAAAGATGCACCCAGCTCCAAACTCCTGGAGCAGAACTTAGTTCAAAGCAAGAGCTGCGAGATCAGCCCAGACCTCGAGCTCCCGGGTGGGAAACCCGGCCCCGTGGTGTGCAGCCCCTCAAAGCCCTGCCCGGGGCTCTCTCCCTCCCCTCGCAGGCTGTGAAGGCTTCCTACGGCAAAGGCTTCACCTTGGCCATCTCCGCCCTCTTCATCACAACAAAAACTGTTGGTGCTCGGGTGGAGCTGAGCGAACAGCAGCTGCTGCTGTGGCCCGGAGACGCCGACAAGATCCTGCCCGCCGACAACCTCCCGAAGGGCAGCCGGGCTCACATCACCCTGGGCTGCGCCAACGGCGTCGAAGCCGTTCAGACCGGGCTCGATCTGCTGGAGTTTGTCAAGCTGGAAAAGGCAGGGAACAAAGGGGATCAAGTCGGGGAAATTGGAGGAGGGAAGCTGCTGTATTTTGATAATGGTATGTGGATGCTCAACCTGTCTAAAAAGATCGATGTGAGGGCGATATTCTCGGGCTACTATGGAAAAGGAAAACTTGTGCCGACGCAGAGCACCAACAAACGGGGCTCTGCTTTTAGTTCCTGCACCATCATCTAGGAGCAGGGGCAGGGTACCTGCGTCGTTTGATTTTAGAAGGCAAGTAACTCCTGTAACCTTTAAGAGTGTAAAGAGAAATAATTCTACTGTTACTAAAGTAAGCCCTTTTGCCAACCCCAGTGCGAGGCCCCTGGGGAGAGAGTTTATTGGCCTCGGAACAAGGAAGAAAACAAGCAACAAAGGAAAACTGCCCCTGAACTGACATCAATAACCACAGTGCTGCTGCGTGTGTTTTAATGGAAGTTTTGGGGAGCACTGGTCAGGGTGTTCTGCTTGTTTTCTTCCTCGGAGGAAGATCAGCTCCGGTCTTTTGTAAGGTCCCCATGAACCACAATCGTTGGGTCTTTGCTGGGGGCAGTGGCAGAGCAGAGCCTGCGCGGGTCTGGAGCCGAGGGCAGCGAGCTCCGAACCTTCCCTCCCCCACCCGAGGGACTGACACCGGGTGTGCTGGTAGCTGAACAACTAAGCTGGGTGCAAACCAGCAAGACCCAGTTGTGGATCACATCTGTCAAGCGTGGCACTCACGAGTGGCTTCGTCCCCGAGCAGAGCAGGTGCCGAGGGCAGTCGGGCACCCAGCAGCCTGGAGCAGAGGCTGGTCCTGCAGAGCTCTGCCCCAGGTCCTGCTCGCTGCCCGCGGCCACTGGGCAGCAGGAGGGACATGCACATGGCCAGGTGATCCCTTAGACAGCTACCATGGACTACAGGGAACAAGCGAAAGACCAAAAGAGGTGTTGGGTTCCTGCAGCGTGGCTCCAGCCCTTCTGCTTCAGACCAGTGCCAGAGCGGGCTGGGCCAAGCACTGTCCAGTGTCCATGTCCTGTAGGGAACAATCCTGCCTTGGCAGGGGGTGGAAGAGATGAACTAATGTCTTTTCCATCTTATTTTATAGAAACTAAAATCATGTCTGAAGTATAGGACTTGTACTTCATGCAAGATTTTCCTACTTTTCTCTAATGCACTTGAATGTTAAAAGTTAGGCTGCAGTAACCTTGTAATTTAGGATGTAAGTGGAGGTACCGTAACTGCGTAACTTGTCTGCTCAAACCTAAACTGTTGGCTGGAAAAGTTAATGATGAGGCACTTCTGTCCTTAAGTCTGTTTTATTGCAACTTCTGTTCCTGCTCTCAGCTGGCCCCGGGGTCAGTGGCCGCTACTTCACTGTAACACGAAAGCACAACTAATGGACTCAGGTCAGAACAGTTTAAACTCACACTATGGCTCCGTGTGTGGTGAACTGCACAGCCCAATTAACCCTCAATTAACCCCTGTAAATACTCAGTGTCCGACACGTGGGGGCTGGGGTGGGGGCTGCCCGGGGGCTG
>NW_008600014.1:0-269 GCF_000691845.1 Merops nubicus
ACTGGGGATTTTGGTGCTTTGGGGCTGCGTCTCAGCAAAGCTTTCCCAGCCCCATGGAGATGGGTGTGTCTGGAAATGGGGGATGTCACAGAGGGTTTCCTCCCGTGGCATCAGTCCCAGTTTGGCGGCATCTCTCCCAGCGGGTGAAGCTGGGTGCTTAGCTGCTGGCTGGGATGAAACCACAGCCCTGATTGCCCTGGGTTCAGCCATGGTTGGGTTAATTTTCACAAGAGACTGCAGCTGGCTGGGGGCCCAGCCCGGGGAGAGAA
>NW_008600015.1:0-231 GCF_000691845.1 Merops nubicus
GGCCTTCCCGCGACGGGGCCTCTCGTCAGCGCCACGCTGAACAGCGGAATTCATCACAGAAATCAAGCAGCTTTGACTTCAGTGACACAAAACCAGCGCAGGAACCGCTTGAGCTGCGAGATCCGAGCTGCGGATCTGAGTGTTTGTCACGGGTTAGGGTCAGGGCTGCCCCAGACCTGCAACAGGCGCTCTCTGCTAACCCCTCCTGCCCCCACAGGGAAAGCGAAAGGG
>NW_008600015.1:676-2198 GCF_000691845.1 Merops nubicus
AAAGAGAAAGGGAGTAGGGGAGAGACTTCTAGATTAGAAAAGTACAACTTGAATCAAAACAGAACTACTACTAATAAAATGGAAAACCAGTGTCAAACCAAACTACCCCACCCGATGGCAACACGTCAGCGTCACCCCCGAGGCTGGGGAGAAATCCCAGACTGGACTGGGCAGCACATGGGAGCTGGGTTCAGGAGCTGGATTCGGGAACACACGGCTCAGGATCAGAGGCAGAATGGACAGTCCTCCTCGGATGCTGGCCACTGAAGAGGCAGCCAAGGAAGAAGGAAGCCCTTGACCCACATGATCCTTAACCTTTATCCAGATTATGATGGACATGGGATGGAATTCACCCGCTGGAGAATCCAGGGTCACCTGTCCTGTCCGCTCCTCCCTGCAGGTGTGGCCTTTGCTTTCTGCCCCTCCCCGTGTGGCACACGAGCTTCAGCAGTGACCTGGGTCTGCACCCTGTCCTTGGTCGTAACTCTAAACACGGAGCATTATTGCTGCTGGAAGCAGACAGCGTCTACAGAATTAAGCTGCTAACTTCAGAAAGAGCAGTTAATTAGAAGAGCTTTAGCTGAAAAGTAAACTGGCCGAGTTGGTGCTGTTCCACCCCAAAGCAGGACAATGTTTCACACTGGCAGGAGTGAAGGCTGCTGGCCCAGAGCAACAGCAGCGTGTCAGGGGCCTGGGGACTCAGCTGTTCAGCGAGGTAGATTTGGGAAAGGTGTTTAAGATGCAAAACCATTATGTTTATGGGATGTGGCTGGCACAATTGGCTGATACATTTGAACAGTTCTCACATAGAATAGTGCAATGTCCTCAACCTGTTCCTTTATCCATATACTTAATAACTACAACATACCCCAGAGAGAAATGAGGTGCAACAGCTCTTTCTGCCAGCACAGCAGAGTAGGACTGGAATGAGGAGCAGATGCTACATTTCACTCAGGAACAAGGACATTCTTGTGCAAATAAGTTGTTTTCTTCTTGTGCAGGTACTGTTTCCTCACTCTGGGACTGTTGTTTGACACCAAATTAGGAGCTGCAAAAGGCAAGCTGCTTGCTTTCACTTTCATTTATCCAAAATGACTGTGCAAGGCTGTTTTACGTAGATGACATTTCATCTTTGCTACTTTCCAGTTAGAGGGATATAAGTTTACTGTGCTGGGGAATATGTAAGGCAATGTCCAATACCAGTCTGTATGATGTGCCTGTCCTCCAAAGCTTATTTCATCATTTCCCCCCATTATCTGTACTGCTTATGGTGTGGTTAGTCCTGATGTAGCACACAGATAAAATACTCAGATTTGAAGACAGATTATTACATCAAAAGATAGTTCAAAAGACTTTTTCTAAAATGAGGTCTGCCTTTGGTATTTTGAACGACAACATAGAACTTAGGAACAAACTCTGCTCTCTTCTTCCCTGCTATACAGTGTGAGTTTTGATTCACGACACACCACTGGCTTTAGGGACTCCCTCAACCCCCCCCCCCCCCCCTTCTACTTTTTTTTTT
>NW_008600015.1:2229-8767 GCF_000691845.1 Merops nubicus
AACTTTTTTTGTTTTTAAAGTACAGGAGCCAATACCTACATGAAACATTATTGAAGAGTAGCAGAGAGCCACCATGTCTTGCATCTAAGAGATTGCTGTGGTAAATCCAGGATCAGTACTACATGCTTTGAAGACCAGGCTTTGCCCTCACATCTTAAGCCTCTTTACTGAAACAGCAAGACCAGCCAGGCATTGGAAGCAGTGTCACCATGTGAAGGGTTCCAAGTGATCCTATGCCCCCTTCCTGTTCTACCAGCTCCAAGACTGAAATAGCCATGATAAAGCAGGCCAGCATTTCCCTTACCCCAGCTCCTGAGCTTGGTGCTGTAATATTCCACAGGCACACAGCACCAGCTAGACCAGTAGTGATATAATCCAAGTACAGGAAGACGTTCCCTAACTTTAATGATTGGCACAGGGAGCATAGGCCAGAAAACATGAATTAACTTCAATGTATGACACCTAGCCACTTTTCTATGCTAATTCTGTTGCACTAATTTTTATTACGTTAGAAAAATTAATGTCGTGGGCTGATTCCGTACATCATTCACAAATACTATTTTACTGTAAGTGGTTGAAGACAGCCACTGCCATTTAGACACACACATTTGAACTGCACGCTTAAAAGGCTGCAAAACCAGTTACCACAATTTAAGCTTGTGAGAACCTGTGTAAGTAACCACCAAGCTACATCCAAAGCTGCCCCTTAACCACTGAAGATGGCTTCTTCTCCAGTCTGCCACCCTCACAGCCTTGACTGAAGGACAATGCCCCAGAATCCAAAGGAAGTTATTTGCCAGAATGGCTAATCCAGGGAGCGACTGTGTGGAAGAACAAACTTACCTCGTTTGAGAAAAGCAGGACTGATGCAGACACACAGGTTTTCAATCCTCCCTTTCCATGTTTTACCTAAGGCCACCCCTTCCAGAGACAGCAGCCATGTACTTTGGAGAACTTTATTAAAATATATCCAAGAAGTAATCAAACATTTTCTAATGAGTCAGGAGAGATCTGAAGTGAGAAAAACATCTGTACGGAGGACAGTGCTGTAAGTTTTTGTTTACATGCTTTATTTCAATGTTTCACAGTTTAGTCATTGTCTACAAAAATATATTTCTGAAACTCTGAGTCCTCTATAAAAAAAGCTGGTCAGCAGCAGTGACCCTGACAAACAGAATGTACCTTGGGACAGTGTGAGCACCTCCTGTAAGCAGATTGGTGCAGCTAGGGCACTCCTGCCTCACCCTGGGAGACTTCTGTTCTTTGGGGTTAAAGCTCTGCACTAGTTCTGAAGGAAGGCATTTAAGAAAAAAAAAACCAACCCAAAAAAAAACCCCACCCACCAAATCACACCACTGAAACCCTTCCACTTCTGTCTACCACACTAAGCTTGGGAGGGGAGCTGCAAGTCTGTGTGTCACACAGCAGAGTGCTAACAAGGGATGTGGCACTCGGGGGATGGAGAAGACCACAGGGTGTTTTAGTACTGGTAAATTTTAATTTGAGCTCTCTGTTCAGAACAGCCTTTGTCTGGTGATAATAGGTTCAGTCTATAAGCAGAGATACAAATGGTGTACAAGCAGAATAATCCTATAAGCAAAAAGGGAGTCCTTCCTTGAGGTCATGAGGGGGTTCTGTTCATTTTTACCTCAACGTTTTCTGTGGTGGCTTTAATCAAGGGGAAAATTGTCCTCGTATCCAATCCCAAGCCTATACAGTGTTGGAAAGAACAGAGCCAATATCAATGCTGTCAGCTACAGCTCCTTAGTACCCATAACTGGAAATATTTCTGACATCATCAGTTACTTAATTCCTGCACCTACTAGTCATCAGTATATCTAGGCACCAAAACTAAGAACTGGGAAACTCAAGGTCACCCAAATGACATCTTTCCACTCTTCCTCTGCTCAGTTTTTTGACTGCTCTGTAGAGATACTTGCAGTTAAGAAAAAAACAAAAACAAAACAAAACATATTGCTGCCTCTTTTTAAAAAATCCCAAAAATCTTGCATTCTGCTCTAAAAGAGATAAGGTCAATGTACCCTATCGGCTGTACTCACAAAAGTCATAACTAGAAGCCCCTTACCACAAAATAATCTCAGACCTGAACCTCTAAGGAGAAGAGGAATTTTCAGCAGCAGAGGACTAGTTACCGGTGAGCTGCCTCCCTGATGTGTTAGCAAACAGCACAGGAGCCCACAGTCCCCTAAAGCTCCCCCCCCTGCTGCCAGAAAATCAGCTTCCTGAGCCATAGCTTGTAAAATTTAGACTTCCTAGAGATTAGAGAACTCAGGAAAGTGCTGCTGATTATTTTAGGTACAGCTGCAATCAAAGTGCTTCTGAGCTCTAGGCTTTCGCTCAAAAAATTCTCCTGCAGCTTGTTCCTTCCACTGTCCCAGCCTGACCTGCTAAACCTGAGCCGCCACGGAGGTATATGCCTGTAAGGAGAATCAGCATCATCCACGAAAACAGAGAAGCTAAGAACCTTCACCAAGACAAATAGCTTACAAAAAAAGACACTCAGCACTACAGAACTAATATCATCTCACTAATGCTGAGCAGTTCAAGTGTAAAAACCTGTCAGAAAACACCTGAAATTTATTTCTTGCGCATTTTCCTTTCTTGAGTTGCTGGGGGAGGGGCAGGTGGAGGAGAAAGGAATAAATCACTTCACTGTATCAGTAGTAAACCATTATATGAAGGCAGTCCTGGAGAAAAAATTAAAACCAGGAAAAAAAAGAAAATCTGAAAACTTAGTGACTCCAAAAGCTTTCCTCAGCTTCTCAAACTGTAAACAGTCTGAACAAAGGAGGTTGTCCACACCTCAAGGTGTGTTTCCAGTCAGTTCCCAGATATTCAGCTTCCAGTCACAGACACAACAGAGGGAAGAATCAAGGCAGGCAGGCAAACCCACGGCCAGGGCTTGCCTCCCACAGAGCCCCTGCCTCAGCACACCCACACAGCATGAACAAATCCATCGGGAACCCTTACATCTTGTGCATGGAAAGGGCTGTGGTGACTAAACTGTAACAAGGTGAAACCAAAGGAAGATTTGGAATTAAGGAAAATCATCTCCTATGGAATCTGTTTTGCTGAAGACTCCATAACCCTCAAAGAAGTGATTCACATTCAGTGATTTGGGAAGCGGGAAAAGACTTGAAAGCAACAATCCTGCCTTGGCTTCAGGTGACAAGCTAAGAGAGTTCTTTCTCCTTCAGTATCACAAAGTTTACTCCTGTCAAAAAAAAAGTCTTGCCCTGTCCACTGTTGGAGATGCAGTATCTGTTAGCAGAGCTGAAGCAGTCTGCTGAACTGTTAAAAGCTGCCTTCTCTATTCTCACAGAGACAAGTGGTATGTAACTTCTAGTTGGTGCAGTTATGCCAAAAAAGAGAAAAAAAAATCTGTAGCCCAAAGCTTAGACTTCTAACACAATGGATACCTTGCAGATGAACATCACCATCAGGCTGTGAGGTATGTGTGTGTTAGGAACCTGCAAGTTATTGCTACTTGCTGTCTCCCAGTGTAAGTTTTTCCTGTTTCTGCATTCTCTTGCCTTCTCCAAGTTACACAGACTCCTGGGGGTGAACTGTTCTGAAGCCTCACAAACACAGTGGCCATCAAAAAGCATTTGATGACATTTTAATCCCTTCCTAATTATTTACAAGGGTGGGTTTATGACTTGTTTTTAACCTCAGGCCTAATACTCCTTAGTCAAACTTGGTATGGTCAAGAACTTGCAATCCCTGCACTGTCTGTTCTCACAGGAAACCTTGATGTAAACAAGCAAAGTAATACCCAGAGCTTAGCCTAGGCTGCATTCTACCAAGGGCATAATAAAGACAAGAGCCACAACTTCTCCAATTCACTATTAATTTTCTAACATTCCCCATGGCTACACTTAAAGAGAGGTTCAGCCAAATAGTTTAAACTACAAGTCACAACTGAAAAGTGTGCACTGAATTCTGGTGTTAGGAACACTGAGGGAAATCCCTGATCAGGCAGCTCTGCTTCTGTTTTCCAGTGCACAAGGGACAGTTCCCTGTCACAGACAACAGAGACAGAAATACAGGAAACTCATTTGCTAAACCAAGTATTTCCGAGGGGAGGCAAGGTCACTGCTGCCTTGCCCCAGGGAATGAGAAAGATTCAACAGATTAAAACTAAAGGGTTACAAAATAAAGGCAAGAGCTAAAGTTTGCCACTAATGAAATGCATTCTCCCGTCCTACACGAACAGGAAACAGTCTCTGTAGGGTGTTAAAGCAGGTCCTAGGAGGAGATACCCTCCTACTTTTTTCTGCTGCCAGAGGAGAGGAGAGAAAGATGCTGCTATTGATCAGCAGGTATCTCTCTGTCTGCATCCAGTTTGCTTGTCTCTCCTGGGGAAGGGGTACGTGGTGCAGAGTGAGAAACAGGAGGGATCCCATGTGCTACAATCCCTTCCACTACTGGTGGCTCTGGCAGCCCAGGGGTGGCTACTCCCACTACTCCTGGAGGAAACCTAAAACCAACAGAAGCATAGAAATTACAAGCTTGTCCAACAGTTATGCAAGAGGAAAGGAGCTGTGCCCTCAGGCACCTGCTTTCTTTCTAACAGAAATGCTCTGAAACAGAACACAAGGAAAGTCTCCAGGGCCAAAGGGCAGCAGTTTTAACCCCACACCAAATAACAGCTGTTCTCAGACAGGCAGAGACAGTCTCAGGTCCCATACTAAGCATTTCAAAAACAC
Organism: Merops nubicus; assembly: GCF_000691845.1. NCBI lineage: Eukaryota > Metazoa > Chordata > Aves > Coraciiformes > Meropidae > Merops > Merops nubicus. The sequence goes on from NW_008600015.1 coordinate 6,960, forward strand.
ATGTATGAAGCACTGTATAGAGGTGCCCTGAAGTGCTGGAAAATCCCTTCCCATCAGCAGGAGTGCAAGCTGTCAGTTATCCTTCACTGGACTCCAAGACAGAAAAAGTAAGGAGCTGAACTAACAAAACAGCTAGACGTAAAGTGAAAAACAGGAGAGCAATCCTCATGAATTGCTAATGAACTATTCTACCATTACTCCCACCCTGCATCCACGTGCCTTCTCCATAAACATATCTGCACCTCTGTCATCTCCCAGAGAAGAGAATATATTTCCCACTTTGCAGATGGGGGAAAACAGAAGGGAAGAAACCTCCTCACAATCACTTGGCATGTCTGTAACAGACAAATAAACTGAAATACACCCTATTTAGGCCACTGCCCAAATCCACTGGACAACATCTCTTTGTTGGAACTAGATGATCTTTAAGGTCCCTTCCAACTCAAACCATTCCGTGACTCTAACGGCCCGTATTTGTGCTACAGCCAAGAATTGTGCTTTCTTTATACAGCTCTAATGAGATGCACAACTTCTAAATGTTCAGATCCAGACTTCTCTTCAGGCACCTAACAGGCTTTCTTATATTAAAGTATCTCTTGGGCAGGTCTTGCAAGGATTTGGAAGAATTAACCAGTATGCAACTGGAACTAAGTATGAGCAAATCCTAGTACAGCTTCAGATCTGCTGATGTTCAGTTTCTGGCAGGAACTCACATATAGAGTATATAAGGACAGAAACATACCTGCTTGCAGGCACTAGCAGTTCTCAAACCCAAAGAGGGATGTTAACCTACTTCAGTAGGAAGATGTGCTTGGAAGCAGTAATTTGGACAACCTGCATATCTCACCTGTAAGCTGCAGCTCCATTGAGTTCTGGGTGAACAGTTGCAGGATCGATACTGGACCACTGAGCTGCTAACAGCAAGTACTCCTTATTAACACAGTTCCTCAAAACATCAGGTATGTGACCTGAAAGAGCACCAAGAATGACCAAAAAAACCAGGACACAAGTACAAGAACCTCATTCCCTGAAGCATTTACAAAGGAAAGTAGAACGGAAATGTGCATCTTTTCCACCTACCAGTGCTGCCATGGGGAAACACTAGGAAGGGGAGACCCTCCTCTGAAAAACTGGTCTCTGGAGAAAGCAAGAAAATGACCCCTCCTTCCCACTTCTGTGACCTTGTAGAAACTACTTGCTACAAACTGCGATTGCCAAGCCTCACCTTCCCCCAGAGACAATGTGTGCTACCCCAGGAACAAAGGTGTGGAGTACAGCTTTCAAAGGAATTGTTGTAGAGGGTTTGGAAGACGTAGTAGGCACAAGGCTTTCCCAGGGAGGAAAAGTGCCACTCCAGCATTAGTAACAAGATTCTCAGAAGGCAGAGTCAATTATTAATTTATGCTCCAGTTCCAAAATGAGTTATTGAGTCTAAGTTTTCAGAACAATCAGCATAATCCTTGCAGTGAGCTAACATAAGAACACCAATTCAGCAGCAGCTGCAGAGCAGAGTCTTCCTCATTACCTGTGATAGCTCTGCGGATCTCTTTAGCTGCATCTTCTCTGGATTCAATGGAAGCCTGCTCACTGTACCAGGCAGTGTGAGGGGTGCAGATCACATTGGGTGCATCTTTTAAGGGTCCCTGAGCAAAGCTGTAAGAAGGGGTGGGGGAAAAAAAAAAAAAAAAAATAGTGGTTTCTCTCAAGAAGTAATAACCTCCTCTGTCCTCTCACATATCACTGTACCTCAAGGAACAAAAAAAAGGAAAGAATCATCCAGCGTAGCTGCGTCACAGGATAGCAGCAGG